>NW_003314480.1:31564-49426 GCF_000143415.4 Selaginella moellendorffii | reverse complement strand
TCTCTTGAGTTGTTCCCTTTGGTTATTTACAATCCACCATGCTTCCCTATAAATCCATGCCCTCGTGAATGGAAGCTGAGAGCTGCAGCTCTCCCAAGAGCCCCACTCTCTTGACACCTTACCCCTCGGGTCGAGCCCAGCGGGAGCAAACTGGACCAACCAAATGTCAATCAACATGTGGTGTGATTCCCCTAGCCAACCAATAGAGTCGAACCCGAAACCTCTTTGATACCAAATGTAAACTCTTGAGGTCACCCAGTACTATTTAAACCCAAGGACACTTAACTCTAAGTATCCCAAGACCCTTAACCGATTGGAAAAGGGGGTGCACTCTTGTTCATGGGTCCTTTCCCTTTATATTTGAACTCCATGGAACATCTCTCAAGTCATTCTCTTTGGTTCCTTATAATCCACCACGCTTCCCTGGAAGTTCACGCCCTCATGAACAAAAGCTGAGAGCCGCAGCTCTCCTGAGAGCCCCGCTCTCCTGACACCCTACCCCTCGGGTCGAGCCCAGCGAAAGCAAACTGGACCAGCCAGATGTCAATCAACATATGGTGTGATTCCCCTAGCCAACCAACAGAGTCGGACCCGAGACCCCTCTGATACCAAATGTAAGGCTCAAATTTTTCCTTTCCAATTTGCTAGCTTACCTCTTCTATTTGACCAACACCACCTTGGCTTTTGCTAAGTTCCCTCACAAGGTTCCCATCCATTGTACCAGCTCTTACTTGGTCCTACTCTGAGACCGAGTTCGAGATAAAGTCTGGGATCGAGTCCGAGGCCGACTCGGAGGCCGAGTTCGAGGTCGAATTCGAGACTGAATTCGAGACCGAGTTCGAGACCGAGTCTGAGATTTGAGATCAGGTCCGAGACCAAGTCCAAAGTCGAGTCTGAGATCGGGTCTGAGATCAAGTCCGAGATCGAGTCAGAGACTGAGTCCAAAGTTGGGTTCGAGATCGAGTCCGAGATCAAGTCCGAGATCGAGTCCGAGATCGAGTCCGAGACCGAGTCCGAGTACTAATACGGGTCAAGGGTGAAAGCCCAAAACATGCGTCTCCCAGAGGGGGGGGGCTGTAGGGGGTTCCAAAAGTATAGTAGGGATAGTGAGGTCCAGGAACCAGTCTTGAAGGAACTCTCCAGTGGTGCTTCCAAACTGACTTGAGGTTGAGACTGGGGTCGAGGGGCCTTGAGTGGGAGTGAGCATGGACTTGGGTGGTGCTAGAGGGGCCACCCAAGGAAGTGCTCAAGAGCAACTCCCACTCCTGAAAGGGAAACTGACTGTAGTGCTCCCAACTCATGTGGAGTGGTGCCCAAGTTGAGTACCTTGTGGCTCATTGGTCCTCGCCCTTCCTAGGGGGTTAGGCTATGGTGTTTCCCCCCAATGTCCTGAAGCAAGTGTAGCACCTAAGGCTTGGGATTTAGAGGGTCCCATAATCAAGTCTTGTTGTACCAAGGGATGTTAGGAACCTGGAGGCTTGGTGTGCTTGGCTGCTTGTGCCTGCAGGGAGTGTAGCCGAACCTTAAGTCCAATTTAACCCGGGGAGGGGGATTGGGAGGGATTTGGGAATCTGTGGATAGATGGCTAACGCTCTATTGCTCGTGACGTGAGTAGCTGAAACCAAGTAGGACCAAGTAAGAGCTTGTACAATAGACGGCAACCGTGGTGAGGGAACTTAGCAAAAGCGAAGGCCGTGTTGGTCGGATAGACAAGGTAAGCTGGCAAATTGGAAAGGAAAAATTTGAGGCTTACAATTTGGTATTAGAGCTCCTAAGTTTGGACTTTCCGGGAAGTCACCCAACCCAGTACTATTCAAACCCAAGGATGCTTAACCCCAAATATCCCAAGACCCTTAACCAATTAAAAAAGGGGGTGCACTCTTGTTCATGGGCCCTTTCCCTCTATATTTGAACACCATGGATCGTCTCTCGAGTCGCTCCTTTTGGGTGCTTACAATCCACCACACTTCCCTGCAAGTTCACGCCCTCATGAACGGAAGTTGTGAGTTGCAACTCTCCCGAGAACCCCACTCTCTGGACACCTGTAAGCAACTAAAGGGAACGACTCGAAAGACGATCCATGGGGTTCAAATATTGAGGGAAAGGGCCCATGAACAAGAGTGCACCCCCTTTTCCAATCGGTTAAGGATCTTGGGATATTTGGGGTTAAGCGTCCTTGGGTTAGTACTGGGATGGGTGACCTCCCGGGAAGTCCAAACTCAGGAGTTTACATTTGGTATCGGAGCGGTCTCGGGTCCGACTCTGTTGGTTGGCTTAGGGGAATTGCACCACATGTTGATTGACATCTGGCTGGTCCAGTTTGCTCCCGCTGGGCTCGACCCGAGGGGTAGGGTGTCAAGAGAGCGAGGCTCTCAGCTTCTGTTCACGAGGGCATGAACTTGCAGGGAAGCGTGGTGGATTGTAAGCAACCAAAAGGAACGACTCGAGAGACGATCCATGGTGTTCAAATATAGAGGGAAAGGGCCCATGAACAAGAGTGCACCCCCTTTTCCAATCGGTTAAGGGTCTTGGGATATTTGGGGTTAAGCGTCCTTGGGTTTGAATAGTACTAGGATGGGTGACCTCCCGGGAAGTCCAAACTTAGGAGCTTACAACACCCTACCCCTCGGGTCGAGCCCAGTAGGAGCAAATTGGACCAGCCAGATGTCAATCAACATGTGGTGTGATTCCCTTATCCAACCAACAGAGTCCAACCCGAAACTACTCCAATACCAGCCAGCCTCGTCTGCAGGAGTCTCTGGGTGGTGCGAGGGGTTCCCACCAACTGGGCATGAGCTTGACACTATCCCATGAGCAGGGAGTGTGCCTGCTGCCCAGCCCTTCTGAGTCTGGAGGTTCTCCATTAGAATTCCGAGAGCTGCTCGATGTCGCATCTCACAGTAAGACGTTCTCCATGTCTTCCATGTCATCCAGTAGGTGAGTTAGCTGCAAGACTTCCTGTTGGAGTCGCTGTGTCGACTCACGATGCACCTGTTTTGTGAACCTCTCACTGTTCCAAAAGACTATACCACCGCATGCAAGCTTCGGCAAGAGCAAATGTAGACAATCTGTGCTGTCTCCAACCTGTCTTCAGTCAGTGTAGAGCCTCACCACTGGGGGCTGTGAGCTGGATCAAGGACTCACACTTGAGAAACAAGCTGGTGAAGATGGAAGTGAAGCTCTGGGCTTGTTCATCAAGTCTAACAAGCATCTATGGGCAAACTTCAGTGTCCGGAGTGGCTGTTCCTTGTTCAGCCCTGGGGCCATGGCTGAATGGTTAGTCTCCCTAGAGAGCTCTTGGCTTGGTTGTGTCTCTGAGTGAGGGATTGTGAACTCACCTTCTAGTGAGGCCTCCATGTTGATCCTGTAGGACATAAGTGCATCCACACTAGGGCCTTGTTCCTCTATTTTTGGTCGTTCTGGGTGGGGCAGACTTGAGTTCTCCTATCCCACGCCCTAGCTCTGCTGCTGCTGCACATGCTACTGCTCTGGTGGTGACTCCTGACCTGACCCTGGTGCGCCGCTCCTGCACTTTTGTGAGACATCCATCTCTGTGAACCTCAGCTGCAAAAGTGCTTGGGATGATTCCCTGCAAGCCTTCCTGACTTGTGACTGGCCTGAGACTCTCATGTAGTTCCTACACTCCAGCCAGTGACCAAGCAAGTGGGTGAGGGGAGGTAGCTTTATCCTCTTCTCCACTCTCAGTGGACACTTCGCCTCTGGCATGGCTTACACTTCCAGCTTTTTCCAGGACCTGGCCATCTCCCAACCTAGAAACATCCACCACTTCTATCCCATGGTTCTCATCTTGTTGGGCTGCTGCTTTGCATGGCTCACTTGCTGCCTTGCACAGCAGTGTTCTGGCCGTAGATATAGAGGGCCCTTTCCCATCTTGGCTTGCTGCTGTGCGTGTTCTAGAACCCCGACCTTGTAACAGTCCTCTCGTGGGAGCCGAATGCTACCTTGCACTCCATGACCTTGGGAGTAGATTGATGGGCGTGGATGCTATGACTCCCTTGCAACTGTTTTCCATGCTGTTCACATGAGAGTGAGTACACAGCAAAAGCAAAAATAGGGGAATGAAGCTTCCCTGGATCTCATGACGGATGCCCCCGTTGACAGTAGCAAGTGTGGGGAGATTGCATGCTCTCCCCTAAGCACTCTTCTACCTCTGGCTGCACCTCCGATCACAGCAGCCATACTGGGTGCCTTCGACCACTGCCTCCCCAAAAATTGTCCAACATTAGGGTTTTTTTTGCAATCCGGCGCAATCCGGCACCATCCGGCGAGATCACTAAACATGTATGTACATTACCCCAGTCCCAAAGGGATCAAAATAACATTGAGTACGCACTCTCAAAGATACTAGCGAAGCTATGAGCACGAATGCCCGGCGTTACTCTTAGGCCATCCGCCTCCCAGATGACTTCACCGCGAAGTTTGAAGCCACCTGCTACGCTCCATGACCAGCACAACTTGCCACGGAGCGCTCCACCACCAACGTGCCTCTAGTGCCAAAATAGCATCCAAATGCAATAATACTCCAACACATAGCTCCATGCAAGGTGTGAATATCCTCCAACTCGAGGTTAGAGTGTGCTACCTTGCCTCCCACACAAGACAAGTGTGCTAGCTTATCTTCGCTAGAGTCCTAGCCCTACAATAGGGACTACGAAATGGCACGAACCTCCTCCTAAGGGAGCAAAGCTCTAGAATAGGTGTTGGAGAAGAGATGTATGGATCCTTTAGCGTGTACCACCGAATTGATAAAACGTGTATGTACTATTCCCCAATGCCCCTTAGGGGCTAAAACAACGAGAGCGCACTCTCAGAGAGACTAGCGAAACTACGAGCATGGACGCCTGGTGCTGCCCGTGGGCCGTCCACCTCCCAAGTGACTCCATTGTGAAACTGGAAGCCATCTGGTACACTCCGCAACACGCAAAACCACCACAAAGCCCTCCACCACCAACCTGCCTTTGGTGCCAAGACGACGCCCAATCGCGATGTGACTCCAACTTGTAGATCCATGCGAGGTGTGAACTTCTTCCAACTCATAGTTAGAGCGTGCTACCTTGCCTCCCACACTAGACAAGTGCGCTAGCCCATCTTCGAAAAATTCCTAGCCCAAGGGACTAGAGAAATGGCCCGAACCTCCTCCTAGGGAGGTTCAATGCTCCAGATCTAGCATTGGAGAGGAAACATGTGGATCCCCTACGCGTGCAACATTGAATCAACTCCGTCGGCCGCTGGCCCCACTTGTGGCAGCAGTCCCTGCCACTGGTTCCAAAAACCCTCCCTTCCTGATCACCTCGAAGCAAGACACCATGCATGGTTGTCCACAGAGAATCCAGAAATCTGGGAATTTTTTCAAGTTGTACCACCGAATCGACTCCATTGGCCGCTAGTCCCAACTGTGGTAGCAATCCCTGCCATTAGATCCAAAAATCCTCCCTTCCCGATTGTCCTCAAAGCGAGACACCATGCATGGTCTTCCAAAGAGAATCCAAAAAGATGGGAACTTTTTCAAGTCCCAATTGCTCCAAGTCACCTCTAAAGTGACATCATCGTCATCACGTGTCAAGGCAAGCAAGATCGCATAGATCTTGGCAAAGAGCTCCATTTCTAGAACTTTTGCAACTATCTATCTACCATCGAGATGCCTTAAAAGCTTCCTAGGACTACAGCGACCCGCCACTACCAGCCCTAGAAGCCCTAGCTGCCAAGGGACCCTAGCCCTAGAACAGGGTGAACCCTAATCCTAGCCACCAGGAACCCTAACCCTAGCTGCTCCAAGTCACCTCTAAAGTGACGTCCAAACTCCACCTCTCGCCACTCCCTAGATGCTAGCCGTGAAATCGAAACGAGAAAAAGAGCGAAAACCAAGCCATGAGAGAGAAAAGAGGAGAAAAAGAGCTCGTCCTTTGCCATAGTCACTCCGGCAAAGCAAATGGAGGACCAGTGAAGCTGGTGACGTCCCTCTTCCTTGCCTCAATCACTCCCACAATGCAGCAGCTGTTGGTGCTAGCAGGCCGTAGGCTGTTGCAATGGCTGGCGCTGCCTGCATCGGCAGCTGCTACTGCTGGAGCAGCTGGCTATGGTGGCCTGGGCCATGGCATGCTCAAGACGCAATGGCCATGCTCCTGTAGCTTCCTCTACCATTGCCAAAAAACTAAGTGCTAGGACTTAGAAGTTATTGGCAACTCAAAGGCTGCATGTGTAAGTCGTTGGATCTGTGCAATCCGACGGTGGAGGAGAGAGGAGAGGGAAGCATGAGTGGGCCTTTGTAATGGCTGTTGCTGTTGCAAAGGCTTCTCCCATGGCAGATTTTGGTGAGGCACAGCATTTCTATGGTGATCTTTGGGTGGTGTGGGTGCTCTGTGTGGCAGGGAGCAGCTCCCTTGGCATTTTTATGATCTCTTGGTGGTGCCAAGGCACTGGACTAAAAGGGGGCAAAAAGCCTTTGTGGGGAGTTTGCTGTGCCAGACACGATTCAGGGGAGCTGGGCCACAGGAAACACCAAAGAGATTGTTGTGTCAAGAAGCCAAGCTAATTCCTGGACTCTTAGTGGCAGTGAGCATCTCCAGGCAGGGATTTTTTGTGGCACTGTGGCAGCGAGGTGCGGCACACAGGGGCCAACGCAAATGCCTGGCTTGGAGACTTGCTGTGCCAGACGCTAGCGAAGGGAGAGAGGGGCAGCATGGCTGGTTTCTCTGAATCCAGAACCATGCTTGGAGTTGTCCTGGCTTGCTGTTGGCTTGATGTTGTGGCGTGGTCAAGACAGAATGCCCTGTCGTGACTGCTCCTTGCATCTTTCTCCTCCATAGCCCAGAAAAATTCTAAGTAGGCTTGGACCACGTGGACTGTTGGATCGGGAGATCTGACGGTGGAGAGGATGCTGGAGAAGCAGAGGCGGGCATTTGCAATTGCGGTTGCAATTGTGTCTCCCACGGCAGATTCTGGTGGATCTTTGTGGTGATGTCTGGGTGGTGCGGATGCTCTCAACAGCAGGGAGCAATCCCCTTAGCATTTTTGGAGATCCCTTGGTGGTTGCTGCCTCGGGTGGTGCTGCTGGGCAGCGGCTGGCCGGGATGCAGTGCTAACGGGCTGGGCCACGACGAGCCACAGGGCTGGCGCTTTGGGCAGCGAGTGCTGGCCCAAGTGCTCGCTGTGGCGGTCGCTGGAGGCCGGCCGTGGCACGGCTGGCTGGCCGGCTGGAGCAGCAGCCGCAGCAGCTGCTGGTGTTGGCAGGCCGCGGGCTGTTGCAGTGGCTGGCGCTGCCTGTGTCGGCGGCTGCTGCTGCTGCTGGAGCAGCTGGCTGTGGTGACCTCTGCCGTGGCGTGCTCAAGGTGTAGCTGCCATGCTCACGTACCTTCCTCTCCATTGCCAAAAACCAAGTGCTAGGACTTAGAAATTTCTGGCAACTCAAAGGCTGAGCGTTTGAGCTGTTAGATCTGTACGATCCAACGGTGGAGGATCCAACAGCCAGTGGGAATGCCACTTACCGGACTCTCTCGAGTCGGACTGCATAATTCAGGTCCGAGCAGTGAAGGCAAACTTTCACCCATGAGATATAACGCTGTCAGAGGTCACGTAGCACCTTCCAGATTTTCATCCCAGTGACTCCGTCATCCAAACACACACCTTCCAGGTCGTACAGATTCAATCTGCCGTGAAGCTTTGGCAGAAGTGAGGCAGATAGGAAATCTGCACGATTCGCAAAAGCGGAGCTTAGCACTTCATAGAATACACACCAGTCGCGCAGCATAAGCTCTCATATAAGAGGACACAGCTTAGAGGAGCTGTAAATCCAACCCAAACTTTGATCCTCCCCCTGCTTCCTGGCACGTGGAGTCACAAGTTGCCCGCATTCAAGAGCACCTTCTGCAGCGTCTCTCCTGTTGTAAAAGACCTTGATCTTTTCTAAGAGGATGGAGACGTGATGCAATCTTTGTGCTGTGACATGATCATAATGTTGTGATCAAGCCACCTGACAAAAACTTTCACATAGTTGCCGTGTTCCCACCATGCATCCAAGGCTTGAATCAGAAACGTGTATCTGTTCGTGAAATATAAAATGCGAGTGCTTCGAGACGACAGTAGCGTGCTGTGCTTATGCACCAGCCATCTGCAAAATTCAACGTTTAAGCAAGGAAAACAAAATTTCCAGAAAATAGTATAGTCAGGAGGCACGTACCTTGGTAAGCTGGCTTGCCCTGAGCCGATGAATTTCTCCCACAGACAGTCTGATGAACACAGAGCGTACCAGTGCTTGCAAACTTGTCTTGATGAAGATAAGTCTCTCGCCATCATTGACGTAAAGACACCTCGTCTGGGATAGCGGAGATTGGACTCTGGTTGGAGCTCCCAGTTGCGCCCAGTCGAGTTTGTGCGAGCGTTGCACAGACTCGTCCTTGAGCTTGTTTTCTTCTGGAGTGTGTAAAGAAAGCCACAAGAGTGACCACAGAGCCCGCCGCTTCTGATCCTGGTGAATTTCAACAAACGAAAATGTGATGCCCAGACTCGGGATCTCTTTCTCAGGAACTCCCGGAGGATCGCATTCCTTACCGCTGCTCGCATCCGACTTTCTCAGCATCGTCTCCAGGAGTGGAATCTGGTTCGCCACTCGCCAGTCACAGACCATCTTCCGACAGACGTAATCTTCACATTAACTTGCTTCCAAGAAGGCCGGGTACAGCTGGAAGTAGAACTTGTACACAGGCCAACCTGCAGAGACGTAGAACAAAAGAAAGAATACCAGATGAATTCCATCAGCAGCAGTGTTGGTGACCCAGACTCGGTACGTTTTACCTCCATTCCTGCGTAAGGAGTGAACGATTCAAACAGAATGGAATGGCTTCGTTTCTTCACTTCGAGCGTTGGAACCCGTTTCATTAGAGCCGCCGGTGTTCCTGTCTAAGGATATTGACAGGATAAACACTAGTGACAGAGAGAACCATTCAGTAGCATGTACAGAGATTACCTACCTGGTCGAGGGTAAAACTGTGATATGTGGACCTGTGGGAACGTGTACTCTCGTATTAGTTCCATGATCCTGTCAAAATCCTCTGATGTTTCTCCTGACAAGGATAAAAGCTCAATAAGATACAATCTTTTTCATGCATGCGAGCGTACCTGGAAATCCACAGATAATATCTGTAGCGATATGAATCTCCGGGACTAGTCTTGTGAGAGTATCCACAATTTTTCTAAACTCGGAAAACGTGTACTCCCTCTTCATGCCCTGAAGAACACAGAAAACAGCTTACAGAGACAAAACAATCACCCAGAACATCGGTACCTCCAACACCAAGTCCCTTCCAGATTGAACCAGAACATGAAGGAACGAATACACGCAGGGGTGACAGCCATTTCCTCCAGATGCTGTAAGATGTAGATTCGGAGCATTGTACTTCTGTCTATGAGGAAGCGCAGCAACTAAAGCACGTAGAAGCGCTGGTATATATGCTCCAATGTCTCGTCCTGTAGTGCAAAGAAAGAAAAAAGTAAATAAAAAATACTAGCTTGAAACAGATAACCATAACCGTAAGCTCCAGTGTCGCCATATCTCCTTCACACCTTCAGACACCACGGTTTTCAATCTTTGCACCTGTAGATAAAGCTCAGTAACAGAGAAAAGAAACTGGCGAAGGTCCTTACTAGTGTGTCTACTGTGTACCTGCCAAGATGCCCACGAGCATGCTTCGTCTTGCAGTATGTGCAAGCACCCAAGCAGCCAACGTTGATAGGAATGATCTTGACAAACTTGTTCTTACGAACCTGAAAACACAACAGCGAAAGAGATTATAAACTTTTGGCAAATCAAGAGACGGTAAAGCATCCCGTCGAAGCAGCCGGGCCTCGTGGCCTTTCAAAGTCTCCCCCACTGTATTTGCTGCACTCCGATGACGCTGACAGCTTCGAGATCTTTTAAACCCTGAGGAACGCATCCAGCTATCCACCAAGGGAATAGAGGCTGCTTTGCCTTTACGTATCAGTGTTTCCATTGTCGGAGCTTTCACAGTACACCCGCGAACAAAACAGCAGCAACAATTGATCCAGCTTAAGATTCTTCCTTCTGATACTGAACTTACGTGTTGATCAGCCAAAGATCAGCTCTCTGAGGAGAGTCCGAGATGGCCATAAGCCTGAAGCTGTCCTGCCATATACTGTCTAAACCCTAAACCCTAAACCCTAAACTGGTCAACATTAGTTCTTTTCTACGTGAACCTACTCCAGTTTACCTGCAGGTAAACTCAGTAAAGTCTACACCATTTCACAGATTCAGTTGAACATACCTCAATGCCAGTTTCAGGTGTTTTCTACCAACCTCACATCGAATGCAGTCGAAGCACAATGTCCCATTCTACGGCTAGAACCCTAAAAATCAGAGTACCTAGGTTAGGGTTCCGCCAGAGAGCAGTCTCATGGCGGATGGGGAAGAATTGGAATCAGATATCAGGGCTGGGAAGCGGCAAAGGGCGGATGGGCCTGAGCGATCGATTCAGCAGCAGATTGAGGAAGTGGAATCGGAGATCAGGGCCGTGCAACAAGCGATTGAGCAGGTTGAGCAGAAGGTGGAGCGCGCTGACCAGAAAGTGGATTCCACGCAGGGTGAGCTTCAGAAGCACTGGATGGAGAAGGAGAAGCACTGGATGGAGAAGGAGAAGCAGCTCCGTGAGCTTCACAAGCACTGGATGGAGAAGGAGAAGCAGCTCCGTGAGCTTCACAAGCACTGGATGGAGAAGGAGAAGCAGCTCCGTGAGCTTCACAAGCACTGGATGGAGAAGGAGAAGCAGCTCCGTCAGCAGCTCATTCCCTCTAGTGGAGTTGTTTGGTCAAACGCCTGTGATCGGATTGCCAAGCTGAAGGAGCTCTTTGGACCTCGTCTTAAGCATGCCCGCACGTACAGAAAATGCCTTGAAAGGGATTCATTATCTTCTTTGCCAACTGGCTTGTCTCTGAAGGACATCGGGCAGCAGTTTCCCATTGTTGGACGAGAGAAGACTGTGGATGCTTTGCTCAGGGGTAACTGGCTGTTGTACAAGCAATTCATGAGCAGTCAACACACAAAGTGGGATGTGTTTAGGCGCCTCCACCATATAATGGGTGTGGTTGGATTCCCGGGTGCGGGAAAAACATCCCTTGGCATGGCACTCCCACAAATACTCATTGAGATGAGAAGGCAACGGAGTGATCCAGGGCTAAGGATTCAAGAACTTGCCTCACTTTTCGATACATCAACCGATGAGGTGCGACCGTGGGATGCCATGATGAGCACCGTTGAACATCTCGACGTGCTCATGTACCATGATTTTATTTCAACTTTTCATGGCGAGGCCGGGCTGGGTGATGCTCAGGTTTTGGCCCTGAGGACTTTGCATGCAGCTGTTTCTAGAGCAGATGGCCAAGATAACATCAGAAAAGATACTGGGACTTGGACGCGCTTTCCTTACCAAGAGCTTGTCGCTGTTGTTGATGCCGAAGCACCTGATTTGAAGAAGTTCCTCCTGTTTGATGACGTGATAGCTTTGTTGCGAGAAGTCTGCGAGCTCGGAGACCAAAACATTTTCCTGTCCTTCTTCTTTGATGAGATTGGGAGGAGCAACGTCCTTGTTCAGAAACTGTTTCGGGAGTTCATAGATTGGAAGCACAGGAACGTGGGTGGCAAAACGTTTGTCACTATGCTCGGAGCGACCAACCTTTTCACAGCGGCATCTTTGAGAGAGAGTGGTGACACTGGATCATCTGAAGTGATTTATATTCCTGTCAACCCTCTCAGCAGCAGCGATCGGGAGAAGCTGGTGTTGCAAGTCTTTAACAAGGTGCTGAGGACTTCAAACCGTGAAGAACTTCACGCTTTAAATGATGGCATGCAGCTGTTGTGCAAGCTGAGCGGAGGGAATCCGAGGTTGATTACCTTCATGGTTCAGGCTTTGGCTTCAGATGACCCAGACATGGCCCTTGACATTGACAACCTTGCGCTGAGAATTCAGGAGCCCTTCCTGAGAGACAAAGTAAGGCGGATTCTGGATCGTGTGTGGAGCCTATGCAGAAGATTCAAATATTACAATGGCTTTGCCGGGGATGAGAGATTTTCTTATCTCTTACGAGCAATTCAAGCATCGATGCTTCGTGAGCATGTCTCAAGGAATGGACCGGTTCTGCTGCAGGCCTTTCCAAGAGAGAATGTTTTGACATGGGAAGCTCTGGAGAGTTGTGGAGTAGTGGCTGTGGTTCTTGACGAAGAAAAGGCTCTGGTGGAGTTTTCACCTGTGTTACTGCATAAGCTAACACTCCAGCGGGAGGACCTTTTTGGCTCTACAACTTTTGATTTGACAACAATGTCAACGGATGATTGGAAGCAGAAGGAAGACAACGATTTGTTGTCTCTGATCTTCAGCATCTACATTCATAAGGTATGTGAATTCTACGTTCATAGTCTTTCATAGTCTCGGTTACTAACATGTTATTTGCAGTTACTATCGGGGGGTTCAGAGACCTTCATGCTGGCGGATGTGTTGCCTTGCGATTGGTACATCCCTGACAATCTGAAGAACCGAAAGTTCAGGTTCCCCACTTTTCCAGTTTCAATCAAGCAACTGAGTCCAGGTATGTTCTTGTTTTTAGTTTTTTGGTTTCGGATCAAACACAGTAGTCCAGGCTCAAAGGAGGAGGTTCAAAGGTCAGGGACTTGGGCCATCTGTGGACCTCGGAACAGCGGGGCTGATACCTTCCTGATACTCGAGGAAGTAAAAGGCATTGATTTGGAGCCATTTCTTTTGTACATCCAAAGCAAGTGCTCTGGAGACCCTCTTAAGCCAGCCATTGCGGATTGGTCGGAAGTCGTTCGAAATCTTAAGAGTGACGTCCGAAGACTGATTGCTATCAAGGACAATGAGCAGCCTGGCAATGAAAGTAAGTCCATACGTTATACATTTTTCGTTTATTTTTTATTTTTGTTTTTTGTAGAGTATGCTCGAACAAACTTTGGATATGTATTTTTCTCGGACAAGGACAATTCATCAGCTCTCTCATATCAAAAGTCTAATCCGATGGATATATATGCCTCAAGTGTTATTATCGGCTCCAATTTTGGTATGATCGAGCAGATTGCAGCTGTAAGGCATACCAAAATGTGTACGAGAGAGATGTGATCACCAGTATTTAGTGGTAAAGGAGGCTTTCCAGGTGCGATTCAGCTAGACTTTGATACAAAGCGAGTCTTATGATTCTGGTTTTCCTTTGGTTCTCTATTGGTGACAGTAAGGGAAACGGCATAGATAATGTGTTGACGACGTTGAGTGCACAACAATCCATATTTAAGTTTATTTAAGAAATTTAGTTTAAAAAGTCATAATTATTATTATTTCAGTTATTTTAAATTCATGTATAGTCATATATAGTAAATCCATATATATGTATTTAGTCTGAGCTTAGGTGTCTCTCTTAAAACATTTCCTTCTCTTCTATTTGATTATTTACAAGCAGCCATGTAGGTACTTCATTTGATTGATATCTTTTAGATTTCTTGCTCTTATAGTTGGCATATTAAATTACGTCCATGGATGTAACAAAGTTTCCCTTTTGACTGTTGAATTTTTGTCAAAAGTTCCAAAGTGGAATGGTTATATCAATAGAAGTTGAGTGTAAGCCACAAATTTTTCCTTTCCAATTTGCCAGCTTACCTCGTCTATTCGTCCAACACTGCCTTGGCTCTTGCTAAGTTCCCTTGCCAAGGTTATCGCCTATGGTACCAGCTCCTACTTGGTTTCAGCTACTCACTGCACGAGCAATGGAGCGTTAGCCATCCTTCCACGGATTCCCAAATCACTCCCAATCCCCCTCCCCGGGTTAGACTGGACTTAAGGTTCGGCTACACTCCCCGCAAGCACAAGCAGCCAAGCACACCAAGCTTCCAGGTTCCTAACATCCCTTGGTACCACAAGACTTGATCATGGGACCCTCTAAATCCCAAGTCTTGAGTGCAACACTTGCTTCGGGACGCCGGGGCGAAACACCGTGGCCTAACGGCCCGGCATGGGTACCTCTCGCCCCCCACTTCCATCCCGAAGGAAGGCCCAAGCCCCTAGGAAGGGCGAGGACCAATGAGCCGCATGGTACTCAAGTGGGGCACCACTCCACATGAGCCGGGAGCACCGCAATCGGTTTCCCTTTCGGGAGTGGGAGCTGCTCTTGAGCACTTCCTTGGATGGCCCCTCCGGCACCAACCAAGTCCATGCTCACTCCCACCCAAGGCCCCTCAGTCCCAGTCCCAACCTCAAGTCAGTTTGGGAGCCCCACTGGAGAGTCCCTTCTAAACTGGTTCCTGGACCTCACTATCCCTACTATACTTTTGGAACCCCCTGCAGCCCCCCCCCCCTGGGGGACGCACGCTTTGGGCTTTCACCCCTTGACCCGTATTAGTATTTGGACTTAGTCTCTGGCTCGATCTCGGATCCGATTTCGGATCCGACTTCGGATTCGGTCTCGGACTCGATCGCGGACTCGATCTCGGACCCGATCTCGGGCCCGACCTCGGACTCGACTTCGGACTCGGTCTCGGACCCGATTTCGGATCTCGGACTCCGTCTCGAACTCGGTCTCGAACTCGGACTCGAACTCGGTCCCCGAGTCGGTCTTGGACTCGATTCCGGACTCTATCTCGAACTCGGTCCTAGAGTCGGTCTTGGACTCGATCTTTGACTTGGTCCCATCCGATGAACTCTTTGTCATTTTGGTCATGCTTTCGGGGTTCCCTTAGCCTACGACACCTCGGCGAGTTGGTTCCTTACACGGACTCAACGTGTGCCCAATCGTCTGACTACGCGCCGTTGGAACCTCCCTACACCACCCCTGCTGCCTGTTCGGTCATGTCCACTTTGCCAACAGAGGCACCAGCTGAAATGGCGTGTGATCACACGCCATCGGAACCACCCCATGCCACTGTTGAGCCAGTTGTACCAGAGTCTACAGCTGAAATGGCATGTGCCCACACGCCATCGGATGCGATTGACCCCACATTGCAGAGGAGAGTATTTCCGCCCTTCACGTTTCCACGACCAAAACCCTCTCAACGACCATCGGGAGCACCATTCGCTAATATTGTAGATGGTAAAATTGACTTGTACCATTTTTTATGCTGACGCATTTCATTTCAGAGTCACGGCGAAGGTACTGTATTGTTTTTGATCTGAACGGTGTCCTTTTCTCCCATGAGCGTGGCTCGTCCTTGAATGTCACTGCACCCTCCAAAGCCTGCGGTCGCAAGTTGGTCAAAAGAGACAGATTCACATTAATTACACAGGAGAAACTGCGGGATCTAATAATGACCATGCGACACTTAAAACAGAGGGCCGGGTTCAATTTGCAATTGGGAGTTTGGACATCCATGATGTGCCACAATGCATTAACGTTGCTACAGATGATGCACGATCAGACGCGAGTAATATTACCATTTGACTTTCTCCTAACGCAGGAGGATTGCTTGACTATGGTCCATGTGAGGGGTAGCAAGCCCATCTTTGTCAAGCCAGAGGCTGTAGTGATGAACCGGACTGCTAGGTCAAGTGAAATCCTCATCATCGATGACTTGCCGATTAAAACTACAGGGAACACGCACACATATGCAGTGCACCCCATCTCTTGCAGTATGGAAACTAGGGAGAAGAAATCGTATGTTCTGGGGGACCTTGCAAAACGGCTTGGAGCGATGGTGCTAGAGAACCGGCCAGTCCAGGAGGTGGCTGCAGAAATCAACCAAATGGCAGATGGAACGGTATATCAGAAGCCATTTGATCGGACAGACACCAGTCATCATTTATAGCATGTATATTGTCTAGCCAAGCACTATCCGCATCTCCATAATCTGCTCAACCGGATGGGTTCTTCGACCACTGAACATGAGCGTGGACGTATTAGAGAAGAGATGGCATTACTATTGGGTTTAAATCCTGATAGTGTGGAGAGTGATGAAATTCCAAGATTATTGTATAGGCGTTGGAGGCAAAAAATAAAAGTTTGGGATGGCATGTATTTATTAAAAAATGTAACTTATTATGGCATGGGGTTCCATGCCATTGTATTAATATTAAAAGACAATTCTTTGAGAGGATTTGCATTATACTAGAAGTGTTACAGCATGTTATTGGAAGTCTACGAAGTTGTTTTTTTAATAAGGGGAAAGTAAAGATTGAATGGGGACTTGGGCTCCACTGTAAGCTCCTGAGTTTGGACTTCCCGGGAGGTCACCCAGCCCAGTACTATTCACACCCAAGGACACTTAACCCCAAATATCCCAAGACCCTTGACCAATTGGAAAAGGGGGTGCACTCTTGTTCATGGGCCCTTTCCCTCTATATTTGAACCCCATGGATCGTCTCTCGAGTCGTTCCCTTTGGTTGCTTACAATCCACCACGCTTCCCTGCAAGTTCACGCCCTCGTGAACGGAAGCTGAGAGCCGCAGCTCTCCCGAGAGCCCCGCTCTCTTGACACCCTACCCCTCGGGTCGAGCCCAGCGGGAGCAAACTGGACCAGCCAGATGTCAATCAACATGTGGTGTGATTCCCCTAGCCAACCAACAGAGTCGGACCCGAGACCCCTCTGATACCAAATTGTAAGCTCTTGAATTTGGACTTCCCGGGAGGTCACCCAGCTCAGTACTATTCAAACCCAAGGACGCTTAACCCCAAATATCCCAAGACCCTTAACCGATTGGAAAAGGGGGTGCACTCTTATTCATGGGCCCTTTCCCTCTATATTTGAACCCCTATGGATCGTCTCTCGAGTCGTTCCCTTTGGTTGCTTACAATCCACCACGCTTCCCTGCAAGTTCACGCCCTCGTGAACGGAAGCTGAGAGCCGCAGCTCTCCCGAGAGCCCTGCTCTCTTGACACCCTACCCCTCGGGTCGAGCCCAGCAGGAGCAAACTGGACCAGCCAGATGTCAATCAACATGTGGTGTGATTCCCCTAGCCAACCAACAGAGTCGGACCCAAGACCGCTCTGATACCAAATGTAAGCTCCTGAGTTTGGACTTCCCGGGAGGTCACCCAGCCCAGCACTATTCACACCCAAGGACACTTAACCCCAAATATCCCAAGACCCTTGACCAATTGGAAAAGGGGGTGCACTCTTGTTCATGGGCCCTTTCCCTCTATATTTGAACCCCATGGATCGTCTCTCGAGTCGTTCCCTTTGGTTGCTTACATCCACCTAGACTCGGAGCAATTGAGCCAATATTAAGATGGAGTCCGAGATGGACTCGAGATGGACCTGAGATGGAGTCTAAGATGGACCCAAGATGGTGTCTGAGATGGACCTGAGATGGAGTTCGAGATGGAGTCCAAGATAGACCCAAGATGGAAGTTGAGATGGACCTGAGACCAAAAGTATAATAGAGAGAGTGTGGGGGTTGGACCCTAGTGGAGCCAATTTAGCCAAGAAAGGCTAGTTTGGCCCAAGAAGGCTTTAGGGTTTAGGGTTTAGGTTTAGGGTTTAGGGTTTAGGTTTAGGGTTTAGGGTTTAGGGTTTAGGTTTAGGGTTTAGGGTTTAGGCGCGTTTAGGCGTTTAGGGTCAAAGACACCCCGCGGTGTTGCAATCTGGCGAGATTTCGGCACCACTTTGTGCAATCCACATTCTCCGTGTGCCGGTTTAGGGTTTAGGGTTTAGGGTTTAGGGTTTAGGGTTTAGGGTTTAGGGTTTAGGGTTTAGGGTTTAGGGTTTAGGGTTTAGGGTTTAGGGTTTAGGGTTTAGGGTTTAGGGTTTAGGGTTTAGGGTTTAGGGTGGTTAGGGGTTTAAGGGTTTAAGGGTTTAAGGGTTTAAGGGTTTAAGGGTTTAAGGGTTTAAGGGTTTTAGGGTTTA
>NW_003314480.1:27948-29424 GCF_000143415.4 Selaginella moellendorffii | reverse complement strand
CAAGGTATCACACCTTGGCCCATTTGGTGTCTCCACACCATCGGCTCCATGAGTCTGCCTTTATAACACTTTGCACTTGTGTCTAAGTCTTTGCCAAGACCAACCTGGTCGTTTCTTGTGCTAACTATCCGTTAGCACTACACCATAGTGTTTGCACACAACTCTGCACCAAAGTTGCTTCTTCTGGGAACACCTTTCCCATGACTTTAGTATGGCACATTCTGCCACCCATAAGCTACCCACCGTTCTCATACTTGGATCTTATGATCCTCCCTATCTTTCGTGGAGCACAACACACCTCAATCCAAATGCTTCCATCAGTCCTTTAGAACCATTCCTTGACTCCACTTAAGTCATTTAGCCTTTTGGACTTTTCATAATCCCCTGACCTATAAGATCTTACTTTTGACGTGCCAGCTCATTGGAATACAACTTCTTGTATTCATGTTCTACTCACCAGAACAACCATTATAAGTGTTATTCCAACACTATAATTTGTTCTCTGAGGGCAACCTTTACCCTTTAGGACTACTTGTCCATGTGATGCGGATACAAACTCATGATCTAAGTACACCCCCAATTCCTTGGGTTGTTCCAGCATCTATTAAAGGTAGCCCCGGCTACCATTCCAAGGACTTGTGTCCTCTTCCATATTTAACCTCCCACAGTCATTAATCCTGGTCTCACATTCATGAGTACTAACCTCAACTATATGAGGATAGTTTTGTGACTCCTTTATTGCTTTGGAATCTCTATATTTCCTGTGATCCCAACTATAGTTGTTTACCACAACTATATTAGCCAGTTTGCTAAGTCAAACGCTCATTTGGATCACATCTTCAACTCTCTAAGGATAACTTTATACTATTCCCAAGATCCCAAAACCGTTCCATTATTGGCATTTTTCTATTCACCACTTCGCCTACAAGTTCACACATAAACTGTAGTGTAGAGTCATGTCTTCCCGACCTACTCCTCAAGGATAGGCCCACTCCTAGGACCTTTCAATGCCAGCTCCAGTGGTGATATACTTGAGCACCAATAAAAGTCGGACTAAGGAACAGTTCCGATTCCAAATTGTAAGCGACTAAATTTTCCATTCTACTTTAGTCACCTAACCACGCCTTCGACCACTTGGAGGAGTCTCACTCACAACCTCCATACGTCCTATTTTGGACTTAGGGACTTACTAGCCTCCAAAAATTGGCATCCGTGCCACTCAACCATTGCACTTGGTCTAAGTGCTCCAGTGTGTTCAATGCCATGACCGACACCCTAAGGTACCATTAACATATCAACCTGTTGTAAGCCACAAAATTTTTCCTTTCCAATTTGCTTGCTTACCTTGTTTATCGGACCAACACTGCCTTGGCTTATGCTAAGTTCCCTTGCCAAGGTTCTCGATATATGTACCAGCTCCTACTTGGTCCTACTCGGTTTCCGCTACTCATTGCACAAGCAATGGAGTGTTAGCCA
>NW_003314480.1:0-19001 GCF_000143415.4 Selaginella moellendorffii | reverse complement strand
CATGCATTCTTTTCTCCCACCATCTGTGTTGTACAGCATCAGATCCTCGCCTTCCATCCCGAAAGTCCAACTGGTGAGCTCCTCCCCCTTCTCTGCATCCACATTGACAGTGGCTGGAAGAAGAACGCAATTCCTTGCCTGTTCAAAAATGCACAACAATTAGAGCTGACAGATGAAAAGCTAGCAGCTGGAAATAACGTGAGGCCACACGCCATTCACCACTGCATCAGATGTCTTGAGGCTACATCCTAAGATGGCGTGAGGCTACACGCCATCTGTAACCGGACTGCACTCGAGAGCCCAATCGGTGCATGCCAATGTTGCTACTGAATGGCATGTGGCCTCATGCCATTTTCTACTTCGTCTAAAAGACTTACCATTTGAAGCCGAATGGAGGCCGTGACAATCGAGGCCGGACTCGCTGGCGAATGTGCACTGTGTGTGCAGCGGATCGTAGCAGCAAGGCTACTCTGCCACTTACAGTTAGAGAGTGGTGCTGAAATCTCCCGGGACGCCAAGTGGGCTGCGTGTGGGTGGTGGAGTGGGCGGCGGAGTTGGCGGCGAAGTTACAAACTGGGTGTGTCTTGAAGTGGACGCCGATGCACACGAGCGCGATGCGAGCGCGAGTGTGATGCAAGCGCGAGTGGACGCCGATGCACACGAGAAACCTGTAGAGAAGTGAGCGTGATCGCGAGTGGGAGCGCGATGCGAGCGGGAGCGCGAGTGTGATGCGAGCGCGAGCGCGAGTGTGCGAGCGCGAGTACAAAGCAAAATGCAAAACCTAACCTCACACGCGCGAAATGTCACAACGGTTGGTAATCCCGCCACGTCATCATTCCTCGGACTTGGGCGCCACCATTAATTTTTGGATTGCCGCGCGCATGCAAGCACGCAAAATCCAAAAGAAATCCGCAACGTCATCATTCCTCGGACTGCATGCACGCGAAATCCAAAAGAAAGATCATGATTGGGATATCATTTAATACCCTCGCTATATTTATACCATGCATGATTGGATATTCCAAAGCATCTTGTATTTCCAAAAATGGCAGATGTTCAGCTAAATAAAGAAATTCTATCTGTTTCTATTTTTCTCTCAAATCAATATTATAGCGTGTGGGCTCATGCAATTTTGAACCAAAGAAACCCAAAAAACGTTGGACCCAAAATATTTTGAAAAAACCCAAAAAACCCTAAATATTTTAAACCCAAAAATCTAGGCGTCCTGTGGCGTTATTCCTTGAATGGTGTGTGGGCACATGCCATTTTCAGGGCCAAATGCTGAATGGAGAAAAATTCCCTTTCAGTGCAAATGCTGCAAGAGGCAGATGCCGAGCACAAAGGACTGTAACTACCTCATATGACACAAATAAACTTTTCTCTATTTGGCAAAGATAAACTTTATAGCGTGTGGGCTCATGCAATTTTGAACCCAAAAAATGCACCAAAAAATTCTTGGCGTCATCTGGCATTATCTCTTGAATGGCGTGGGGCCGCATGCCATTTTCAGGGGCACATAGGAGTATATTCCTAGGATATTCTGACACGCGCGAGATTTTTTTGAGTTTTCTGGAGATCCAACCGTTAGATCGCAACTAGATTTTACAGAATGGTATACAATGTCTTTCTTGATGACCCTGCAAAGAAGCATCTCAATCGAACACCACATGAGACCACACGAGCCTTACAATGTTTCAGGGGCATTTGCCATAGATCCGACCGTTATTTTGCTCCAAGATTTCACAGTTTGGTGTGCATTGACCTTTCCATCGAAACTGCAAAGGGACATCACAATCAGATGCGGGATCACAAGAAACTAACTTCACTAACTCTGGTTTCACCAAGATCTACGTAAGGAGTTATGAAATGAAAGGACCCTCTCTATTGAAATGTGTTTATGGTCCTAGGGGCATTGTGACATATCAAAGGATTTTGCATCAAGTTCTGTATTTGCATGTTTATCAAGCTACTGAATTGCTAAACCCTAAACCCTAAACATGTGGCAAATGCTGCGTGAAGAAAGATGCCCTTTCTGGGCAAATGCTGTAAGAGGCAGATGCCGAGCAGATGTATCTCAGGCTAGCGAAGGGGACGAACGAAAGCTAGCTATAAACATGACGGGATGCAAATAGATTACTAGGCTGGTCCTACGAAAATCAAAAACCATAATTGAAAACATTGAAAATGCAAAAAGAAAGGTTTATAATATTTTTGAATTTTAGGCAACCAAAGGAATGTAAGTAGGGCATGTGTTTGTAAGTTTAAAAATGCCTCAACCACTTAAATTCCCAAGTAAATAAAGCTGTTTCTATTTTTGGTACAGGTAAACTTTATAGCGTGTGGGCTCATGCAATTTTGAACCCAAAAATGCACCAAAAAATGCTCGACTAGCATTATTCTTTGAATGGCGTGTGGCCTTATGTCGAGCATTATTCTTTGAATGGCGTGTGGCCTTATATTGCCATAAATGGACGTACACACACAGCGTAATTATTCCTTTACACGGCGAATAATCTTGGCGCGGATCGTTGACATGGCATGGCAAAGTTCGAATCACTGACATGGCACAGCTGGATCGAGGCAAGGACATGATGTGACAAAGTTCAACCTCCGACAGCAAAGTCTAGAAGCTACTCAGTTTGAAATTTGTCAGAGGAATCATAAGATCTGGTTTGTCAAAGGATTTGATGTGACGTTCAAGCGTGTGTTATTTTTGAATTCTCGAACTCATTCCTAGGTCTATCATTTTTGTGCGCCGTGTTCTTGGTTCCGCTGAGCGCAGTGAGCGCTGCTTGTGTAAGCGGCGTTGTGGGCTGTGGTTTATGCGTCTACGAGCGGTTGCGGCATTGCGAGCGCCATTGCGAGCGGCAGTTTATGCGAGTGGCAGTTTGTGCGAGCGGCGCTACGAGCAGTTGCGGTGTTGCGAGCGGCGCTACGAGTAGTTGCGGTGTTGCGAGCGGCACTGTCTTTGGTGTGGCTACCGCTTCCTCTTGATATTCGGCACTTGTGCTTCCTGGTATGTTCACCATGGAATGGCTTAGGACCACATTTAGAAATGGCATGAGGCCACATGCCATCTTGGGCCCTTGCAATTTCATGGCTAGCGTATTGTCATGTATGTTTTTACTTGCCTGCAGCTGTGTGTATATCAAGATGGCATGAGGCCTCATGCCATCTTTGGCCCCTGCTAGCCTATTGCCATATTCCTTTTGCCTTGCTGCAATTGTATATATTTTTGTATGGGTGACTAGTCACGCACACAAAAACATATACAGTTGCAGCAAGGCAAAAGGAATATAGCAACAGGCTAGCAGGGCCCAAAGATAGCGTGAGGCCTCATGCCATTGGTGGTACCACTAATGGCATGAGGGCTCATGCCAATTTTGTGAATGCGAAATTTCACGTGGGTGTCAATAGCATGTTTGAATAATGGCATGTGACCTCATGCTATTGAGGTTGTTTGGTATGTTATGATTTAGGCCATTCTCCAATCATTTTTTGTATGGTCTTAACTTCTTTTCTGCACTTTCAGAATGGCCTTCAGGGTTGGGGAAAAGGTTTACATTTTGAATGGTGGGAAGAGAGTTGCAAAAGGGACCCTTGTGTCTATGGATCGGAACTTTGTTATACACTGTGAAAGGCTTGGGGAAGGCAATGCTGTTGTATCAGTAGAGATTGTCTTCGATGGGAATGTGGTCGCTATTGAACGAGGAGAGATGGTCGTCGGGGTAAATGTTGTTGTTGCCTTGAAAAATCTTCAGAAGAAAGCAGATGTTGGGGACAGCGCAAGTGCGACGCATGTTCCCTCCGTGGATCTTAAGAACCGTGCTACATGGATTCAGGCAAAAGTGTTTCTAAACAACCCCGAGGGGGAGGTGGTAGCTGAGGGCTTAGCCACAGTTGTCGATCCAAGAGATGCGGTTGCTAATCAAGAATTGGGCTGGGATGATATTGGAGTTGCGATTTTAGAGGTTGTTGACACAGAAGAAAACAGTCTGACTATTGGAAGCATTGTGCGGTGGAAATTGAGGCACTTAGTGTTTGAGAATGTGAAGGATTCACAATCAAACACCACTACAACTGATGACAGAACATCTCTTCATGGGAAAAGAAAGTACACCTTCCTAAAGCGCAGCCAAAGGGATCTGAGCAACGAACCGAAAAGGCAGAAAATGGCGATGGAGGTTCGAATGGTCTCGACAGTTGCTTGTTGCAAGAGGAGGTGCTGTCAACATGTTGATTGGGATGCTATTGAAGAGGAGAGAGCAAGATACAAGACATTGTCCTGGAAGGCAGCTCGCAATTTTGTGTATGAGGCATTACGGTCATCTGTTGATGCTTCAGAACATCAGGTGGGGGGCATGGTCTTCCAGAGGGGTTTGGTCTGCATGAAGGCATGGAGAATCATTTATGGAGTCCCTCGAAGCACATTCTACAGAATCAAAACTGAGTTCGAGGAACAAAGGGTTCAACAGGTAGTCCATGGGAACGACGGTACGCACAAAACCAGGGGTCATGTTGTATATGGAGAGGCAATCTTCAAGAGGTTTGTCGAGACATGTAGCGAGCAGCAACCACATAAAACCCGCCTCTTGGAAGATGGAACACGAGACACCCAACGAGTTCTCCCTTCCATGTATACCAAGGGGGCCATATTGGAAGATGTGAATCGGGAACTCCAGAGTAATGGCTACAGGAAGCTGAGCCAATCTAGATTTAGTAGATTGTGGAGCAACAGGTTCAGGGATGTGAGTATAGGAAAGTACTCCAGCTTTTCAAAGTGTGACGAGTGCACTGCTATCAAAATGGCTTTGTCGAAGAATTCTTGCAGCGCTCAAGAGCGAGAGACGTTGGTTAGAAGGCGGCTCGACCACAACATCGAGCAGAGAAGCTGCAGGACTGCATATTATCATAACAGGATTCTCTCCATGGAGAGACCTGACTCTTACCTCTGCATCATCCATGACAAAATGGACCAGAAAAAGACGTGCTTACCTCGACTCAATCCTGCCCCCAAGGCAATCTCTTCATCCATGCAGCTGCCTGTGTCTCTGTTTGGCATAATCGCTCATGGGCATGGTGCCCAGAACTATGGGAACTTCTTTGTACCTCTATGGGGTGGCGGGGGTGCAAACATGATGATTGCGTCCCTAGCAAAACACTTAAGGTCTCTGCAAAGTGCGCAGACTGAGCTGAACGGCCAACCCTTGCATAAGGCCCTTGTCGATCGAACCCCATACAGGGTTCAGCTGGAGGAGGAGCAAAGGCTTGCAGTATCGCGTGGGGCCCCATGCCATCCCAGTGAATATGTTGGCCGTCAGATTGTAGGGTTATCACGTGAGGCCTCATGCCATTCCGACGAGGCTGGTCGCCCGGTGAATGCACAGCCTCATCCAAACGAAGCAGAATCTCAAGGAAGTTCTTGCGGCCGATGTGGCCTTCCACCCCATCTTCTGCTCCAAACAGACAATGCTGGCAGTGAGAACAAAAACATGTACGTCTTCGCGTACTTGGCGATGCTTGTTGCCAAAGGCATATTTGAAACGGTTACACTTGGCTTTCTCATGGTTGGGCACACTCATGAAGACGTCGATGCCATGTTCAGTCACTTGGCAGAGTCCCTCCGGCGATCCAATGTCCTCACCCTCCCACAACTCTACGATGAATTCCAAAATTGCATCAAAGGCACTGTTGAAGCTGCACTTCTGACAGAGGTTCCAGACTTTAAGGGGTTTGTAAGAGGCTACATCAGGGATGGATCCGAAACGCTGATTGGCCACTCCAAGCCTCTTCAGTTTCATTTCAGCATGTGTGACGGTGCTCCAGTGATGAGGTACAAGATGAGAGAATGGGACACAGTGTGGCTGCCAGTGGACGGCATTGAACTCTTCAAGAGAGATCCCATAACTGGGGAACCTATGATTCCTCAGGGTTCCCCACGGCCGATGCACCCGGATGGACTCAAAGACCAGGAAAGTATAGTGGCCGGGATTAGACAGCATATTGCCTTCTGGAAGAGGGGGTTGGTGTTTGGTGGAGAATCCTATTTTCAGAGGTGCAAGCCTTTGCTCGAATACTGGGAGAATTTTATATCTGCTATCCAAAATGGGCCGGTTGTATATGAAGAATTGGAAGAGTCCTTTACAAGTTTCTAATGTATTTTATTTCAAGGTGAACAATCCGAATCTGAATCAGAGGAGGCTTGATATAGTGTGTGAGGTAAAACAAAGATGATGTGACATATGCATTTACCAATCACACGTGCATAAATCTAATAATATGGCGTGTGGCCCATATTAATGGCACATAAACCCATATTGTGGGCTTACGTGCTTTATGTACCATCATTCCCTTGCAGCGTGTGTGTTGGTTTCCTTTTATAACACAACGAACTCCATATTTTAGGGTGAAGAGCGTTCTCATGGCAAGCACAAAATCTGTAAGTGAGGCAGAAAAGGAGACGGAGAAGGAGATAGGTGAAGATGTAGAATATATAAGTCTTCCAAACTCCCCGTACTATACTCCAGGTGATCATTTTTCTGAACAAATGGCAACATTAACAACTATCGAGAACGCCCCAGTAACGTCAGAGACAACAATCCAAAGCAAAACAACTGACCCGGAGAAGGATGATAGTACCGCTGAGAGTACCAAAAAGGAGGTGTCCACTAGCGCTTAGGCTTATAATGGCGTGTGCCCTCATGCCATTTACTTGATCACCAAATACCTTTCTCCCTTTGCACTAGTATATCTTAATACCGGTCTGAGAAATAGAATGGCATGTGCCCTCAGGCCTTTTACTAAATCACCTTTGAAAGAAATGCAAGCCTCTATGTCGTAAAAAAAAGGTACTAGAGAAATTCCTTAATAATATGAATGTTATTTAGTTTCATGAAAATACACTAAAGGTCAAATGAGTTAAATGACTTCTCCAGACTAGCAATGCCTCTTGCTACACCTTCACAATTAGATTCGTTAGAAAAAGATAACATTGAATAATATCTAAATGTTCTCACCATTAAGTTATATGTCTGGCTAATAGGAATGATGTTCATCTTGGAAAGCTCACCACACGCTCAATGAACAAACAAATAGTGTGTGCGCGCATGCCATCGCTCTTCTTTAGCTTCAGATTCGGCTTGTTCACCTTGACAATGAGATTTATTATACAACTAGATGGACTCAGTCTGGACATAAGGTCACCGCGCTAGTCACCATGCCCCAGATATGTCTAGCCCCTGGACAAAAAACATATAATTTCACGTCATTTTCAAATACTTGAAAATTTGTACCTAGTCCCATTTTACTGAATAAATCCCACTTTAACGAAATAGAGCTTTTAGTTTCTCAAACACCTTCGCCAAGTGTTCGGCATGCTCCTCTAGCGTCTCGCTATAGATCAGGATGTCGTCAATATAGACGACCACGAAGCGATCCAGATAGGGTACAAAGATGTGGTTCATCAACGCCGAAAACGTTGCCGGCGCATTGCACAGCCCAAAGGGCATCACCAAAAACTCAAAGCTCCCATACCTCGTTCGACAGGTTGTCTTCTCGACATCTTCCTCAGCTACCCTGATCTGGTAGTATCCTGACCTTAGGTCAATCCTCGAGAAGTATTTTGCCTTTCCCAACCTATCGAACAGGTCCTCGATCCTTGGCAAAGGGTACTTGTTCTTCTTGGTATACTTGTTGAGCAACCAGTAGTCTATGCACATGCGCATAGATCCATCTTTCTTTTTCACAAATAGCACCGGCGCCCCATACGGCGACTTGCTCAACCTAACATACCCTTTGTCCACCAACTCCTCTAGTTGGCTCTTGAGCTCCTTGAGTTCTTTTTCGTTCAATCGATAGGGTGGACGAACCACCGCCTCAGCACCCTCGACCAGCTCAATCTTATGTTCTATCGGTCGTGCGGGGGGCAACCCCGCCGGTAGCTCCTCCGGCATCGTATCCTGGAATTGGTCTAGCACCTGCTGGATCACTAAAGGTACTTCTTCCGTTCTTGTCTTTTTGTCACTCTTCACCGAGAGTAAGCACAAAAAGGCTGCCTTAGTTCCTTTAGTGAGTTGTCCTCTCGTGGACACCAGGTTTAAGCATGACTCTTTGGCCTTGCTTTGCCCTACCTTTAGATCCTGGGTCTCCACCCTAGATCTTCTTCCTTGGGCATTCGCCAATACCACAAGGTTCCTACCTTGTCCATGTAGGACTACCACGAACCGATTAAACCAATCCATTCCGAAGATCATGTCAAATCCCGCCATGTCCAAGACGGTGAAATCCATGTCCACTTTCCATGTCCCCACTTCGACTCTCGCTTGTCGAAGTACCTCATCGGTGCTTTGGCTACCTTGAACAAACTCTATAGTCCTTGGTTCGCCTAGCCGCTGCACCGTTAGTCCGGCTTGCCGGACTATGTCTGCAGCCACAAAATTATCCGAAGCACCCGTGTCAATAAGGATCTTAACAAAGCTACCTCCGAGCTTCCCTCGGAGGGCTAGTAGATGTCGCGAACGACTCTCTACCAAAGTTGCTCGTGTAATGAGTAAGTTTGAGTTAGGGACTGGATCACATACCTCAATTTGGACTTCACCCGACTTGATGGCCATATTGGCTCTGGCCTTCTTCGGGTAGGGACATTCCCTCGAGAAGTGTCCCGCTTCGCCGCAGTTGTAGCATACGTTGTTGCCCACGCTGCTATACGACTTGACCTTCTTATCCGTGGGTTTGTCTTTTTTCGCTTGACTTCCCCACATACTCGCTCGCTGGCCACCGGATTTGCCTTTCCGGAACCCCGAGGACTCATTCTTAGAGAAACTCTTCTTGAATTTCCCCTTGCTATATGTTCCCCTCGGTTTGGCCCCTTTGTGAAACGTGGATCCCGACCCCGTCGTGTTCCCCTTTCGCAGGTTATCGTTGAAATGCACCTTGATGGCCGCATCCAACGCTTCCTTGTAGTTGGTCGGGTTCCAGCGCATCACCTCACCGCGAGCCCAGGTTTGCAAACCTGATATAAAGGCATGGAACGCATCCATATCCCCCATGTCCGTGACAAGTATCCTCTTTGCCATGAACCCATTTACATATTCCTGGATGGTTCCAGTTTGCTTCAGCCTACTCAACTCATCTCTCAGATGCAGAGTGGCATTTGGAGGAACGTATGTCGCGCGGATCCTCGCCTTCATCATGTCCCAGGTGGCCACCGGTCCTTCGTTGGCCTCCGTTGTTCTCCACCAAGACTTGGCATTATCTGCCAAGTATGGTTTTGCACATGGGACCTTCTCCGAGCTCGGTAACCGCAACGCTCGGAAGTAGTCCTCCATATCGTAAAACCAATCCTCCACAACCTTATAGTCGTTCACTCCCTTGAACACCGGTGGGGGCTTTGGTTTGTACTTGGGAACTGCCTGAGGGACTGATTCCACTTCGGTCTGTTCGACCTTGTCTGGTTTTGCCTCAGTCCCTGCCGAAGGGTCCGCACCTTCTGCGCTGCCAGCATCCGCAGTCTTTCGCTTTTTCTTCCGCTTCTCGTCACGCTTTAACTTGCGTACGAGAGTCTCCAGCAGGGCATTGGTCTGTGCCAACTGTCCTTCTAGCACGTCCAATCGAGCCTTGGACGACCGAACCTCGCCACCGGACTCCTGTTTGGAAGTTTCCTCACTGGAGTCCTCCTCATGCAAGGATTCCTCATCCATAGCCTCTTGTTCAACCGGAGGCTCCAGCTCCGGCGGAGGTTCCGTCTCCGCCTGGGTTCGCTTACGCCCTGCCCTTGCCATCTCCCAGCAATCCGCCTCTATCCTTCGCTAGAACTGAGATAAAGGCTCCGATACCAAATTGTAAGCCACAAATTTTTCCTTTCCAATTTGCCAGCTTACCTCGTCTATTCGTCCAACACTGCCTTGGCTCTTGCTAAGTTCCCTTGCCAAGGTTATCGCCTATGGTACCAGCTCCTACTTGGTTTCAACTACTCACTGCACGAGCAATGGAGCGTTAGCCATCCTTCCACGGATTCCCAAATCACTCCCAATCCCCCTCCCCGGGTTAGACTGGACTTAAGGTTCGGCTACACTCCCCGCAAGCACAAGCAGCCAAGCACACCAAGCTTCCAGGTTCCTAACATCCCTTGGTACCACAAGACTTGATCATGGGACCCTCTAAATCCCAAGTCTTGAGTGCAACACTTGCTTCGGGACGCCGGGGCGAAACACCGTGGCCTAACGGCCCGGCATGGGTACCTCTCGCCCCCCACTTCCATCCCGAAGGAAGGCCCAAGCCCCTAGGAAGGGCGAGGACCAATGAGCCGCATGGTACTCAAGTGGGGCACCACTCCACATGAGCCGGGAGCACCGCAATCGGTTTCCCTTTCGGGAGTGAGAGCTGCTCTTGAGCACTTCCTTGGATGGCCCCTCCGGCACCAACCAAGTCCATGCTCACTCCCACCCAAGGCCCCTCAGTCCCAGTCCCAACCTCAAGTCAGTTTGGGAGCCCCACTGGAGAGTCCCTTCTAAACTGGTTCCTGGACCTCACTATCCCTACTATACTTTTGGAACCCCCTGCAGCCCCCCCCCCCTGGGGGACGCACGCTTTGGGCTTTCACCCCTTGACCCGTATTAGTATTTGGACTTAGTCTCTGGCTCGATCTCGGATCCGATTTTGGATCCGACTTCGGATTCGGTCTCGGACTCGATCGCGGACTCGATCTCGGACCCGATCTCGGGCCCGACCTCGGACTCGACTTCGGACTCGGTCTCGGACCCGATTTCGGATCTCGGACTCCGTCTCGAACTCGGTCTCGAACTCGGACTCGAACTCGGTCCCCGAGTCGGTCTTGGACTCGATTCCGGACTCTATCTTGAACTCGGTCCTAGAGTCGGTCTTGGACTCGATCTTTGACTTGGTCCCATCCGATGAACTCTTTGTCATTTTGGTCATGCTTTCGGGGTTCCCTTAGCCTACGACACCTCGGCGAGTTGGTTCCTTACACTACCCCGCTTGTTGGTCCATGTTCAGTCTAGTCTTGGACTTCCCAGTGGGCAGCTCATCACTATAAGCGACTAATTTTTCCATTTTACTTTAGTCACTTAACTGCACCTCCGACCACTTGGAGGAGTCTCATTCACAACCTAACCTCTATTTCATTAAAGCGGGAATTGTCATTATCCCACTTGTAAAATAAGATTTCCAAACCTTTATATAGTATATAAATATAACAAAATTCAACTGCATTGAGGCACATGCCATTTTATTTTAAACAAGGAAATGTTTACTCAATCACTTCTCCTCCCCCTGCCACTGCTTCACCTCTCTCTTCTCCTTGTCATCGTCGTCCAATTTCTTTCCATCCTTTTAATATTGGCTCAATTGCTCCGAGTCTAGGTGGAGCCCAAGTCCCCATTCAATCTTTACTTTCCCCTTATTAATAAAACAACTTCGTAGACTTCCAATAACATGCTGTAACACTTCTAGTATAATGCAAATCCTCTCAAAGAATTGTCTTTTAATATTAATACAATGGCATGGAACCCCATGCCATAATAAGTTACATTTTTAAATAAATACATGCCATCTCAGACTGTTATTTTTTGCCTCCAACGCCTATACAATAATCTTGGAATTTCATCACTCTCCACACTATCAGGATTTAAACCCAATAGTAATGCCATCTCTTCTCTAATACGTCCACGCTCATGTTCAGTGGTCGAAGAACCCATCCGGTTGAGCAGATTATGGAGATGCGGATAGTGCTTGGCTAGACAATATACATGCCATAAATGATGACTGGTGTCTGTCCGATCAAATGGCTTCTGATATACCGTTCCATCTGCCATTTGGTTGATTTCTGCAGCCACCTCCTGGACTGGCCGGTTCTCTAGCACCATCGCTCCAAGCCATTTTGCAAGGTCCCCCAGAACATACGGTTTCTTCTCCCTAGTTTCCATACTGCAAGAGATGGGGTGCACTGCATATGTGTGCGTGTTCGCTGCAGTTTTAATCGGCGAGTCATCGATGATGAGGATTTCACTTGACCTAGCAGTCCGGTTCATCACTACAGCCTCTGGCTTGACGAAGATGGGCTTGCTACCCCTCACATGGACCATAGTCAAGCAATCCTCCTGCATTAGGAGAAAGTCAAATGGTAATATTACTCGTGTCTGATCGTGCATCATCTGTAGCAACGTTAATGCATTGTGGCGCATCATGGATGTCCAAACTCCCAATTGCAAATTGAACCCGGCCCTCTGTTTTAAGTGTCACATGGTCATTATTAGATCCCGCAGTTTCTCCTGTGTAATTAATGTGAATCTGTCTCTTTTGACCAACTTGCGACCGCAGGCTTTGGAGGGTGCAGTGACATTCAAGGACGAGCCACGCTCATGGGAGAAAAGGACACCGTTCAGATCAAAAACGATACAGTACCTTCGCCGTGACTCTGAAATGAAATGCGTCAGCATAAAAAATGGTACAAGTCAATTTTACCATCTACAATATTAGCGAATGGTGCTCCCGATGGTCGCTGAGAGGGTTTTGGTCGAGGAAACGTGAAGGGCGGAAATATTATCCTCTGCAATGTGGGGTCAATCGCATCCGATGGCGTGTGGGCACATGCCATTTCAGCTGTAGACTCTGGTACAACTGGCTCAACAGTGGCATGGGGTGGTTCCGATGGCGTGTGATCACACGCCATTTCAGCTGGTGCCTCTGTTGGCAAAGTGGACATGACCGAACAGGCAGTAGGGGTGGTGTAGAGAGGTTCCAACGGCGCGTAGTCAGACGATTGGGCACACGTTGAGTCTGTTGGAAATGAGGATACGACCGGCTCGGCGGCTGGGGCGGCCTCATGCGGGTCCAATGGCGCCTGGTCACCGTCAGTTGGATATGTGGACAAGATTGACTCAGTGGTATGGGCAGCATCAAGTGGAGCGTGGTCAGCTTGCTTGGCATTGATATGGATAGTAGCCTCCACCAGCTTTGATGACTCTTGCAGGCAAGTAGAGTCCACTGGCGGATCCATATGCATGTCCAAATATCTCCCTTCGATTGAGATGGTATCCTCCCTACTGGCTACTAAAAACAAACTCATTAGCACATTGAATCGACTATACTGTATTTACCATCAACTGCTATTGAGGAACTAGGACCGATATCACTTGGGCGCACTGCTGATTCTGAAGGATTGGACATACGTTTCGACCCTTGTTTGGCACTATCCTTCCTCGACACTAAAGGCTAGAGTTTGTATCTTAATTCAACTGAATAATCTCTACTTACCATTTGCTTTGCAACCTACATGGACAATGTTAGAAATGGTAAAAGGTTAGGAATGGATGTACTATTATTTACCTGATGGTTTGTCTTGTATGACCTTCCTCCACTGCTCTTTGGCCACCTCAGGCTGGCCATCGTCGTCATCATCGTCGTTGTCGTTATTGTGATCGTCACCATTGTGAGGACCATCCAAGTCCTCTTCGTCCTCCTCTTCTTCGTCCTCCTCTTCTTTGTCCTCCTCTTCGTCCTTCTGCTCTTCCTGCTCATTATCTTTCTCTGGCTCCTCATCCCCCTCTTGCATTTCTTCCATAGGCTTGAAAAGCATCCCTCATCCATTGTACCTCTCCATTGAGATTGGGGAAGGGGAGTCCACCATAGGAATCTGAGTCAGGAGGTGGTGACTGGCTGCTTTCACTCAGCCCTTGATCTGCAATGAATGGCATGAGCACACACGCCATAACCACGAATTACCTATCATCTTTTCGTTGCCCTTCTTCCTTTTCGAATCAAACGCCTCTGATCCTGACGACTGTCCAACGTGCTTTCGCTTTTTATGACCACTGTCAGTTTGAGCTTGGCTGGTGCTTGCCTATTTTGCCTTTGAAGAAGTGTCTCCTGCAAGGAATGGCATGAGACCACACGCCATTGCAAATATAATTTGTACCTCCTTTTTTCCTATTGCTTGTCTGTTTGTCTTTCTTCGACGCGCCACCAGTGCGCTTTTCAGTCCTCGTGTCTGAATATTCACAACGATCTATAATCAAAATGACATGAGGCCTCACGTGACCTTACCTTGTGCAGGTTGTGAGCTCAGCCCAACATGGGTATCTTCAACAGTAGCTGTTAACGACGTTTCAGCATCTGGGGGTGGCCACGCTTCTGCATACAGAGCTTGTGAGATAACATTTAAACTTAAAGTGCGTACTCACCAAGTTCACAGAAAAGATACTGTTTTTCTTTGGCAACTGTAATTATATGCTCTATTGAAGTCACCTCTTCAATGGAGTTTGTCACCGCAACACACGGGACACCCTTGAGTAGTGCGGCTCGAAAGAATAGTCCGCCGCAGTTGTACTCGACAACGCATTTGCCCTTGGAGTCGGAAGCAGGTGACCCACCCGCTATTGCGTTGAAGACCCAGCTGAGCATTTCCCATGCTACACCTGGAGCTTTCTCTGGATTCGAAAGCTCCATAGCCGTCTTCAGTTCCTCAGGCACGGGTAAATTGACCTCCCTCAGATCAATTCGATCGGCCTTGTCGAACGAAGCTGGGAAGTCACTCCAGTCACACTCTACTGCAGGACCAATAACAAGGGCGAGTGTGAAGATGCGGACATTCGTCGGTATCTTCTTCTTAGCCATTATCCCATGGATCTCCTGCATCTCCTTGCCTTTCAACCGAGCCTTCACCTCGTTCAAGGCCTTCTAGAACTTGTGATAGGATTCGGAGTCGTAGATCATATAGTGGACTAAAGATTCCACCTCCGCAAATCCCACCATTAAGTCAATGATGGAGCTAACTTCGTTTGCATGAGTGATCTCGTTTGTGAAGTCCATCACACAAAAGATGTTCTTGACCTGCTCATCTCCGCGGGAAACGATGCTCCTCCACCTTTGATCCTCATCCGAATTCACGTATACCCGGTAAGGTTCTCGATAGGCCTCTGCTGCGGGGTCGAGCTGTTTCTAAAGCCGGCAGTCGACATCCCTCTTAATGAAATTTGGATACTGATCCAACTTCTCAGCTTTACTTTTTGTGGCATCCCGCAGCAGATCGATGAACTTGGGGGCCCCCTTCACGTACTCGTCGATGTCTTCATTTGACAACTCCAGCTCTTCCATCATCTCTTGCGTGGTGTCGATGCTCACCCTCTCCACGGCCACTTGCTCGAAGATCCAATCCTTCAATAGCGCACGAGCTCTCAGAGTCGTGCACAAGTCCTCGTATGTCACAATATGGCCGGGAGTCATTTTGGTCTTGTTGAAGACTACCTCACCACGTAGAAGAGCATTAGCCACTGTCAGAAGGTCGTCGTCGTCTAGAGACCGTGAGAAACACAAGGCGTTGAGCTTCAAATCATTGGGCTTCCGGCCGTCCTCCACACCCATTAAGTTTAGCAACTCCCCGTTATGGTACCTCCTCAGCACATCTACCCATTTGTCAAAAACAACTTTTGTCGCGAGTAGAATGTTATGGATGCTGAGTGTGTCATTGACCCCCAGTGTTTTCGAGAGAAGACTCGAGAATTCCTGCAATGGAAATGGTGTGAGGCCACATGTTATGCCACATGCAACGAGGCTTACCTGCCATACGCTAGTTGCTAGTGCACGTCCTTGTCCTGGTTTTTATGGCTTCTTTAGTTGAACCCAGAGCTTCCGTGTTCGTGCCAATGTCTCATGCAGACCCGATTTGTAACACGTTTCTTGCTTGACATTCTGCGTGTGGGAGATGTATATGATAGATCGGAGGGGCGAGTTGCCTTTTATCAGGCTGACAACTCTTGTCTTGAAGACTTTCTTCACCTCCTCGCCCACCATAATATCCAGAACTATCTCTTTCATCGCCAAGCTAGAATGCTGCCCGGAGACGGCATAGAACCGGATGTTCTGATCGTCCAACACCTTCCTATTGATCAAGTCTGGAAACCTCATCTCGCCCTTCATTGTTCGGTAGTAGGGGATCACGTCTGCGATGTCGGGTGTTACTGGACTTGCCAGCATCTTCTGCTTCAGTTTCTCCACCCACTCATCAGATACTAGCCTGTGGTTGTATTTGCTTTGGATGTCAATACGGCTCACGTCGATTGTATATACTTTGTTGGAATAGTAACAAGTACTATTATCTGCGACGATTTTTGCTGCCTCTTCTTGCTCTTTCTGCTCTTTGCGGCTCTTTTTTTTGGTGGGTGTAGTGTTCAAACCCGAGGCAATGTCTTTGAAATTGTGGGCCTCCTGGACAACCTCTCCCTAGCTCCCTCTAGGAATTCCTCATAGCCGCTGCCCCTCTCCGGGAAGCCGCTGGGATGTGCAAGGTGGATCTTGAAGGCGGACGCTGTCTCTACCACAAGTGCCAGTCCATATTCTTGCATGGAACTGCATGGAGTGTCTGTCACTTGGGTGAGGATCCCCATGCATTCTTTTCTCCCACCATCTGTGTTGTACAGCCTCAGATCCTCGCCTTCCATCCCGAAAGTCCAACTGGTGAGCTCCTCCCCCTTCTCTGCATCCACATTGACAGTGGCTGGAAGAAGAACGCAATTCCTCGCCTGTTCAGAAATGCACAACAATTAGAGCTGACAGATGAAAAGCTAGCAGCTGGAAATAATGTGAGGCCACACGCCATTCACCACTGCATCAGATGTCTTGAGGCTGCATCCTAAGATGGCGTGAGGCTACACGCCATCTGTAACCAGACTGTACTCGAGAGCCCAATCGGTGCATGCCAATGTTGCTACTGAATGGCATGTGGCCTCATACCATTTTCTACTTGGCCTAAAAGACTTACCATTTAAAGCCGAATGGAGGCGTGACAATCGAGGCCAAACTCGCTGGCAAATATGCACTGTGTGTGCAGCGGATCGTAGCAGCAAGGCTACTCTGCCACTTACAGTTGGAGAGTGGCGCTGAAATCTCCCGGGACGCCAAGTGGGCTGCGTGTGGGTGGCGGAGTGGGTGGCGGAGTTGGCGGCGAAGTTACAAACTGGGTGTGTCTTGAAGTGGACGCCGATGCACACGAGCGCGATGCGAGCGCGAGTGTGATGCAAGCGCGAGTGGACGCCGATGCACACGAGAAACCTGTAGAGAAGTGAGCGTGATCGCGAGTGGGAGCGAGATGCGAGCGCGAGTGTGCGAGCGCGAGTACAATGCAAAACCTAACCTCACACGCGCGAAATGTCACGACGGTTGGTAATCCCGCCACGTCATCATTCCTCGGACTTGGGCGCCACCATTAATTTCTGGATCGCCGCGCGCATGCATGCACGTGAAATCCAAAAGAAATCCGCAACGTCATCATTCCTCGGACTGCATGCACGCGAAATCCAAAAGAAAGATCATGATTGGGATATCATTTAATACCCTCGCTATATTTATACCATGCATGATTGGATATTCCAAAGCATCTTGTATTTCCAAAAATGCCAGATGTTCAGCTAAATAAAGAATGGTATACAATGTTCTTCTTGATGACCCTACAAAGAAGCATCTCGATCGGACACCACATGAGACCACACGAGCCTTACAATGTTTCAGTGGCATTTGCCATAGATCCGACCGTTATTTTGCTCCAAGATTCTACAGTTTGGTGTGCATTGACTTTTCCATCGACACTGCAAAGGAACATCACAATCAGATGCGGGATCACAAGAAACCAACTTCACTAACTCTGGTTTCACCAAGATCTACGTAAGGAGTTATGAAATGAAAGGACTCTCTCTATTGAAATGTGTTTATGGTCCTAGGGGCATTGTGACATATCAAAGGATTTTGCATCAAGTTCTGTATTTGCATGTTTATCAAGCTACCGAATTGCTAAACCCTAAACCCTAAACATGTGGCAAATGCTGCGTGAAGAAAGATGCCCTTTCTGGGCAAATGTTGTAAGAGGCAGATGCCGAGCAGATGTATCTTAGGCTAGCGAAGGGGACAAACAAAAGCTAGCTATAAACATGACGGGATGCAAATAGATTACTAGGCTGGTCCTGCGAAAATCAAAAACCATAATTGAAAACATTGAAAATGCAAAAAGAAAGGTTTATAATATTTTTGAATTTTAAGCAACCAAAGGAATGTAAGTAGGGTATGTGCTTGTAAGTTTAAAAATGCCTCAACCACTTAAATTCCCAAGTAAATAAAGCTGTTTCTATTTTTGGTACAGGTAAACTTTATAGCGTGTGGGCTCATGCAATTTTGAACCCAAAAATGCACCAAAAAATGCTCGACTAGCATTATTCTTTGAATGGCGTGTGGCCTTATATTGCCATAAATGGACGTACACACACAGCATAATTATTCCTTTACACGGCGAATAATCTTGGCGCGGATCGCTGACATGGCATGGCAAAGTTCGAATCACTGACATGGCACAGCTGGATCGAGGCAAGGACATGATGTGACAAAGTTCAACCTCCGACAGCAAAGTCTAGAAGCTACTCAGTTTGAAATTTGTCAGAGGAATCATAAGATCTAGTTTGTCAGAGGATTTGATGTGACGTTCAAGCGTGTGTTATTTTTGAATTCTCGAACTCATTCCTAGGTCTATCATTTTTGTGTGCCGTGTTCTTGGTTCCGCTGAGCGCAGTGAGCGTTGCTTGTGTAAGCGGCGTTATGAGCTGTGGTTTATGCGTCTACGAGCGGTTGCGGCATTGCGAGCGCCATTGCGAGTGGCATGTTATGTGAGTGGTAGTTTGTGCGAGCGGCGCTACGAGCAGTTGTGGTGTTGCGAGCGGCGCTACGAGTAGTTGCGGTGTTGCGAGCGGCACTGTCTTTGGTGTGGCTACTGCTTCTTCTTGATATTCGGCACTTGTGCTTCCTGGTATGTTCACTATGGAATGGCTTAGGACCACATTTAGAAATGGCATGAGGCCACATACCATCTTGGGCCCTTGCAATTTCATGGCTAGCGTATTGTCATGTATGTTTTTACTTGCCTGCAGCTGTGTGTATATCAAGATGGCATGAGGCCTCATGCCATCTTTGGCCCCTGCTAGCCTATTGCCATATTCCTTTTGCCT
>NW_003314479.1:30130-41569 GCF_000143415.4 Selaginella moellendorffii | reverse complement strand
CTTAAGAGTGCAACATAAAGTTGACCATGGTTGAAAACTTGTCTTAGCAATAATATCTTTATATTTTAGTGTTTGTCTTTAGGATTTGCAAATTGTAATAGAGAATGCATGTCTTATAGAGAACTACTACCATTTTACAATGATTGGCATATCTCCATTTTTTTGGTTTCAAAGAGATTATTGCATATCATTATGTAAAATTTTAACTTCAATAACATTTGGTAAAGCTTTGGTTATGATAGTTTATTTGTGTTAATATTATGTAAGAGCATTATGATACAGCTGATTTTTATGTTTAGCTTATGTGAAGGCATTCCAGACGGTGTTACCAAGTTTAAGAGGATAGTCAAGCATCTTCTCATTTGATTCTGTTTCTACAGTATTAATGCTCTTGTTTGTTATTGTTTCTCATTCTTGAAAGGATTTAGTCATTTACTTGTAAAGAGAGGTCATTTAAGTTGTGAGAATAGCCTTTCGAAATAGGCTTAAGTTGCTTGTCTCTATATGTTTTTCAAACATACTATCAATTGTTCTCTAGTAGTGGATGTTAATGGTGCTCTGAATGTCCTGATTAAATCTTAGGAGGTTAGGGAGATTGCCATTTCCTTGGGTCACAAGCCATCTTGACCATTCCTTTTCTTCTGGGTTCACTTGCATGTTTATAGGCAATGAGAACTTTTAAATTTTAGACCATATTGGTGAAGATTTAACACTATTTCGAATAATTTGTGTGTGGCAAGTTCTTTTAAGAACAGGTAAGGTTTGCCTAAAGTCTCCCCCTATCACCAAATGTGATACCACTAAAATCCATGTCACAAATCCTGAGGTCACACAAAGCATGAATGGTTATCATGCTAGATTTGATGTGCATCTTTTACAGGGCTTAGCACTTGTATTTAGCCAGATGGATATAAGGTAGGAACTCTTATGTGTTAAAGAACCCTGATATAAATTCTCTTTTTCCCATATATATTTAAATTATATAATTCTGAAAATATAAATCCAGACTGGTCATAATATAAAGAGATAAGCAAGTAAATTTTGACATAATACACATTAAATAAAAATAAAAACATACAAGTGCTAAGTTTAGCTCTTTAAAACTATATATAATTGGTTCTTGTTAATGCAATGGCATTAAAACCAGCTTTCTCAGATTTTGAGCCACAATGTTTTATCCTTCTAAACCTGGCAAGAAAGAAACCACACAGAAAAAACTAAACTTTCTACCAAAACAAGAGAAGAAAGTGATAGATAGATAGATGCACATGTTTAAGCATGGAACTGACTCGAAAGAGCTATGTAAAGAGATTTTGGAGCTAGAGTCCTATAAAAGCTAGGTTGGATCAGATGAAGGTGTATTTGCTCTATCTGTAGGAGTCTGCCTATTAGTGTGGCCTTTGGTGGATTGCCTAGAAAAGTGCATGTAGAAGTCTAGTTGTGGAAAGTTTAAATGCAGCCAAAAGCATATGGGACGTCTTCGACACTACATATTGAGACAGTACATTGAAAGTCACTATTAATGCCACACCACTGACTATGCCCACTGTGCTCGCTGGAAGTGTTCTTTGACATCCTGTACTTGGCAAGTGTTCTTCTAATTCATGGTGGAGTATAAAAGTGATAAAGCTTGTGCTTAATGTCATCTACATTCAAAAGAAACACATACACCACATACAAATGAATAAATATGGCACATATATCACCATGTGTTATTCAGCAACACCAAGTTCACAATCCTGGCTGTCTCACGAAAGCAAAGCAAAAACTGCATATTAATTTCTTGAGATTTCTATCTTTCGCAATGTCATTTGAACTCTCTTTAGAAAATTCATATAAAGAATTTATTATGCTTAGAATCATAGCACTTCCCTTCTTTCCCACATACTTTCAGAAATACAAAATTTAGTCAAAGAAAATCCACCTATTTTAGTATGCTCTTGTCCAAGTCATAGGCTACAGTCTACAAAAATTATAACCAACACAAAACTGTTTCTCCAAAGATAGATGTATGGGTCATGAGGGGCTTAAAGTCATCTATATAGTTAATATTGTTGAAAATATATATTTAGTGCAATACGTATTGATAGAACAATACATATCTTTTTTATTAGAGTATAATATAAACTTTCTATCACTTTGTAAAACAAGGATGCAACTGTTACCATAATTATGCTTATTTCCAGCTCTCCAATTTAAATATTTTCTAGAGTATATAGACCAAAGATATCTAACCTTTACATATTTTACTAATCTAAATAACTGGATAACCACAACATATAAAAATTATTTTCATGTATTATCAATAATTACAACTCTATTCTGAATATAATCACATTATAATGTTCATAAAAATATATGTACATTAACTTCTAGCTATATTATAAACTGAAAGTTTCAAATCTAACTATGATTTAGTTTAATCTCCTAACTTTTCACAACATATAACATGCTCTAAAGAAGTTGGATGAAAAAAATCAGTAGAATTCTATTTATAAAAAAATTGAATAATGATCATTAGCCTGGCTCTTGTTCCATGTTTTGGAGTGCTACACAATTGTAAGAATGTCTTGCAGGAGATGACATTGCCTAGCAAAATGGCCTAAGTGGTTGATGCTTTATTAGTATCACAACAGGCCACTGCATGTTGCACATTGTGAAGTACACATTGCATCTCAGACACAACATCTCAATGATGATTGTGATCTTTTGCAGGTTCATTTTTCAGGGATTAGAGGGCTTGATTTTCTCATTCTTCTTAAGTCAAGAGCAAGTCAAATGAAATAGTAAAATGTAAACCTTTTAGAAATCATATTTAGTAAGAAACTAAGTTGTAATTAAGGAGATAAATAAAAAGTTACATAAGATTTAAATTTTCAATAAGAATACATTCATAAGCATATTGAAAGCCAGTTAAAACTACGACTTGAACTTATGTTATAGTGCAAGAATTTGCATTTTGATAATGTGAAAGCTTTCCTCAAGTGACTCGTTGTCTGAAATCTGGAAGGACTCCTTTTTGCAGATTGCAAACCTCTTTTCTCACCAATATCTACTGGAAATTTAGAATCTGAGAACCACAACTGATTCTTGGCAGTGTTTTTGTAGAACTGTTCTCTTCCACGACTGCAGTCGACACTGCCTCCAAGCCATATCAAGTACTTGGCAGCTGCTTCTAGAAGCAGCATGACATGCTCCCCAAGATCCAGGGAGCTTATTTCTATTGAAGGAGACTCAAAGGTGCCTCATTCCTGTGATAAAACATGTGTGATGAAACGATGAACATTAACCATATACCTTTCACAAAAAGAAGCACTTAGTGTACATCTGAACCATCATGTCTTACAACACTGTCGGCTCCAAACCTCGCAGTGTATCTCTTAAATCACCAGAAATCATCAGCTAGATCAGCCCAACATGACAGTGACTCCCGGAGACTTCCCCATCATCCCTTACATCTGCTACTTCAACTAAGTTAATCTATCCAGTGGGATGTGTGGCATCATCACAATTGAGTTCTGTCCACTACACAGCCATAAACAAGTTCCTTCTACTCAAGCTTTCTCAAAAGTGGTGGTGCCTCCCGAGGATCTATGAACAATTGCTGTAGGACACACTCAAAACCAGCAAAAGAAAAATTTGTCACAAAAAGACAAATGCAAAGAAATAAAAACAGGAAAAGAAAAAAGGAGCATTTACCTTGTCAAGTGTTATAGCAATGTTCAATTATAGACACCCTCGGCCTGTAGGGGTTACGAACTTTCAAAGTCTCCTTTGATATAATTTCAAACTTGGTTCTCAGTGTCCACTCTACTGAGTTCATAAGAGAAATTGGTATCCTTTCTCCTCTTCTTGGCTCTTCTCAGGCAGTAGTTGGCATTCCTGATTCATAAACTTCACCTATAAAAACATGGGTGAAGCTATAAGTTTAAAACTTAGAACATACCAGTCAGGCCGTATTTTAACAACAAATCCAGCAGACCAGTCAAAAGGCAAGATCCAACACTCCCAGTCTCATCTCTTCAAGCTCCAACCTTGTCACCAGGCTAGAAGTAACACAACCACCATCCTCCTGGAATCCTGCCTTCTGCAGGAACAAGAACAAGAATCCCAAAGCTTCACATTTCACAGGTTTCTTTGTCTTTAGGAAAAAAAACAAAAACGTGCATACCAGTCTAGTAAACGATGCTGCTCCCTGATAACAGCTTGTGAATCTCCCCTCCTTCAGTAGCAAGATTAAGATAGCTCCCAGACAATACTGGTTTCCAGATTAAAAAATGAATTATTGGACTCTTTTCTCTGTAAACAATGAGTCATTTTTGCACAATCACAAAGATGAAGAGAGCAAACTTCACCTCCTTCAACGGATTATAGTTGAAAAAGTAGTTCCATATTGGTCATAGAACATACACCGATGATGTATCGGCCATTGACAGCTGTTACCCTAAGAAAACCCATTGACTTGATTCTACTTTCCTTGCAATTTGGCATTCATGAGTGAAGGAGGTCATCATTCTTGCAAGAACTGTTTTTTAATTGTTCCTTGGCCAAGCATTTCACGTTCCACTTAATTGCAGAAATCATTTTTCCTTTGCTATATAGTAGATCCTAAAATGCTTGAAATTCCTGACCAAATCCAGCAAGAGCTGATTGATGGATTGGATGACCGACAAGAGATCTCATCATTACAACACTGATTGTTTTCTGTCTTGCATGCTCCCAAAGCTTGCAAAGTCATCTTCAAATAAGTCCAGAACTTCGTTTTGGTCCAAAGCATTGACAAATCTGCAAAGAAAATGCTGTTAATGACCAGATAAATTCAATGAGCTTACCTTGGCTTTGATGAATCCAGAAAGGCACACATGTAATCACTGTCAAGAATGATCTTTCTGTTCTCATCATTCAGCATTTTAGGCTGATATTGTACACAGTTATTTCGAGACACCTCTCTGTGATCTATCACTTTACCTTAGCAGCACATAAAGTCGAGATGCACGATGTCTGTCTCAAGTGATTGGAATTGACTGTATTCCAATGTTTTGTTCAGCAAAACACTTGCCATATGCTGGATCTTTGAAAGGACAGCATTCCATTTGGCCACTACTAAAAGTTTCTTGTGATGAAAAATTTTGGACATGTAATTTGAAGTAATAACCATGGCATCTCGGTCACTAAATGCTACTGCACCACCAATCCTTGTCCCTTACAACAATCTGCATAATATCCCATTAGCAGAAAAATCTATAAAACAATTTCCAGTCACCATTTTCTTGGATGTGTGAACTTGCTCTTCTGCAATCTCTTTGTCACTACCAAGATCAATCCCTGGTTTTGGCTCTCTTTTTGTTACTTCAGGCTTTGGGGGTGGTTTCGGCTTCCATGTCTATTCCTGCAGTTTCAAAAGGAAAGTGAAAACAAATCAACCAGACCAACCATCATTATAACCACATGCCTGGCTTTGCTAACAAAGTTCGTGCTATCACCTTACTTGTCTTCATCGTTATAGTGGAGAAGTATTTATCCTGTATTATAGGTCTGCAAGCTGGGAATGTTCTTATGTTTATGTGGAACTGTGGTTTAACAGGATGAAAATCTGAGATTGTGCCATGCATTTGGATGTCACCATGATGACATTCTTCGGGACCTTGGAAGTGTTGCCATGTCTGGCAGATATTTTGTTGATACTGATGAACTTGCACGTGTCATCTGTCATCTGTCATAAATAAATGTTATGCCCTCTGCCTCTCCATGTGATGTGGGGCAGAAGTATTAATCTGCTATTCTTTTGAAACTTCCAAATTTCCTGGTTCTCAACATTCTCTTCCATAACTTAAAAAACCTAGAAAAACTTAGCTACCCTTAGTGTTTGTATATAAAACCACTAATATAAATATAAATATAAACTAGCTGGGATCCCAGCTCCGCTGGGAGAAGTACAAAATATTTTGGGCACATTGAATTTTTAAGCATTTTAGCGTCAAGAGTAAGCATTTTAATATTAATTTTAAAATAATCAGTTGAAAGTTATAGCTGTAAGCTCTAGAAAGAAAGGCTTTGTAATTAATCAAAACTGGCTTCTTTTATTTTACAAGTTTTGTGCTGGAAATGAAAGCAAATGCCTGCATAAAAAGTTCCAAGAGATTCTAAATTCATCATCCTAGAGATGGAACATAAGATATCCATAATTAAAAGTTACAACATCTACTTGAAAGCTTGATATCGAGGGAGGGTGTTCTAGCATAACCCACTTGGTTTTAAATCAAAGGACCAGGATAAAAACAGAAGTGTTCAAAGGCTTGCTTTTTATTCTAGATTTCCTGTCCAAGTTTTAACCAGTGAAGTTCTACAGAATCTTAGATTTTTTCAGTGACTTACTGTAAAGTGGCAAGAAGAAATTGAAGAGAGGTGGTGGAAGTTTACTGAGGACCCAAGCAGCTTTATTCTACTCAACATGGATATTGAGTTCAGAGTCATTGCCTTTGGAACACATCAAAGTCAGCCTGGGGGTTCTTCTTGCAGAGGAACTTCTTGCATGCTCTCTTTTGATCACAAAGCATTTGATGTTAAGAAACTGCTAAAAGAGAGAAAGAAATGCAAAATCTAAGACATAATAGTGTTAGGCCATAAAATATAACTTTTTGACCAAAGCAATGCTGATAAGTGAGATCTGTGAATTTTAGTTTCCTGTTGTGCATACTCGAAAATTTGAGAGTTAAGAAATCCAGACTATTATAAAGCAAGAAAGAGCCAGACCATATAAAGTGAAAAAGAGTTGGACTTTTGTAAATCTTTGACGAAGGCAACACAGATACATGATTTTTCTTCATGGTTTGGAAGGAATCTTACCTCTGTTCTCCCTGCGGGTTTGAAAATTAAAGAATCACAAATGCATGGCTTGCACTCTCCTGCTCTTGCTTTTGGTTGTGCCTGCCATTGTTTTTCTAGCCCGCCATCACCACCACCGCTCAGCCAAACAAAACCCACCAAGCGAAGAAGCTCTGGAAGTGTGGGACAAAGTCTCCAAGCTCTCACAGCATGATCTTAAGTGTCTGGCACTCTTCATCTCCCCGCTCACCACAATCTCCACCAAAACCTATGGATGCCTGCCTCCATCCCCAGCTGGAAGCCATCCCCAAACTTCCAACACTTGAGCCCTCCTCAGACTCCAAAGCTTGGGGCCCAGTGTACAAGGAAGACACCACCTCCGCTAACAAACACCTTATGGTTGTGTTCCAGGGCACCTCCACCCAGGCAAACACATGTGTCAATCGGATCCTGTTTGGAGAGCTACCAAGGACGTCACTTACAAGTCTGAGCTCTTGCCTCTCCACCTATTCCAACCAGACCTCGACTACATCTCCCACAATGTGAGCTACACACACCAAGTTGTGGAGGTGTGTCCAAACGCATCGCTTCTACTCATTGGGTGCCAGACTCACAGTTCTCATCTAGGCATCGCTCGGTGGACTTGCTGCTGTTGTTGCTGTCAGCAGCCTGGGAGCTGGAGGCTCGCTGCAGTTGTGGTCCTTTCAGCTCTCTTACAAGATGAATCGTAACATGGCTGTGATTGGAAACGGGTGGGATTCTGTGTTCACGGTGTCATGGGTTTCCCCATGTCATTAAATTCCCCGTATTCCTTTTACAAAAAAATAACTTAAACAATAGGGCTTACCATCGTGTTAATTCCTAGAACACACGTTTTCAATTTTTTTTACACCAATTCATACACTTCCTGTCACCCTCAGAATAGATCTTGGATCCTTACAAGTTTTTTAGTGGTGATCCATCATGAGAAGGGAAGAAGGAAATAAATAAGATGACCCCTAAGTGATCCAGAGAATTTACTAAACGATGTGTTCTGTAAGATCTTGAGATTCGAGAGAGTTACGCAAGAATCCAATGCAGAGATGAGTATCAGCTTGTCCGATTTCATGTTATATCTCCCAGCGGAGCTGGGGTTTCTGCTAGTCATCATACTCCCTTATTTAAACGTGCTATTGGCATATGGCATCCGGCGTCTTTTATTCCATTTTTAGAATATTATTTCTGAATATGCTTATAATCTAACGGTTCAAATTCAAAAACTTCAAATAGATGGCATAGATCAAGTGCCAAAGGGGTGGCAACGCTTCAATGTGATTTTAGTGACGCTCCAAATCAAGTGAAATTTTTTAGGGCGACAGGGCAGATTGTGAGTTACAATCTCTCTCTCTCTCTCTCTCTCTCTCTCTCTCTCTCTCTCTCTCTCTCTCTCTCTGTGTGTCTGTGTGTGCTGCTTCTCACGGCTTGTGCTTGCAGTGGAGAAGTGGGCCATTGACTGAAGCTATGTGACTCTTCTTTACAACCTTGAAAGTAAGTTTTTCAATGTTTTTTGAGAGTTTCCATCTATTTATCTTTGCAGGAACAAGATCCAGACTGGTAGTCAAGTCGCCAGGGAGAAAAGCTGAGAAAATTGGTGAAAAGGCTTTATATTTTTTCGTTTCTGTGTTAGAACTGAAACTTTGCAGCTTTCTTTCAGCCTATGCAAGACAATGATTTAAATCCATCCCCCTTGCTGCCATCGGCAAATGGTGGGCTTGCCAAGAGATGAACATGGAAGAAAATGATGTCAAGTGCTCCACTATTATGGAGAGACTGATGTTTGCAACGAATGGTTTTCACCTCTGGTATCTGGATGAAGATCAGCATCTCACTATCAGGTTTGTCTTTTTTTGTGTGTGAAACTACATTGTAAACCTTGGTGTGCAGCATGCAGCAGCGGTTGTACACGATAAGATGTTCATGATTGGAGGGAATCACTATGTGAACGATGTCCAGCTATGTAGCTTTTCACTCTTTAATAACTGTTTGTTGTGGGTGGCCACTCAAAAAACTTCCCCGACTCTGTCTCAGGTTAATGTAATGCAGAGGAGCTTTGAGATCCATCTCACTTCAGTGCTCTCTATCTCCAGTTCATGCTTTTGACACGGGGACTTTCACTTTCACTTGCAGGAACAAGATCCAGACTGGTAGTCAAGTCGCAAGGGGAAAAAGTTGAGGAAATTGGTGAAATGGCTTTATACTTTTTCATTTTTGTGTTATAACTAAAACTTTGGAGCATTCTTTCAGCCTATGCAAGACAATGATTTAAATTCAAGTCTTCAGGAGGAGGACATCCCTGCTGTAAACAACTCTCCTATATCCCTCTTGCTGCCATCAGCAAATGGTGGGATTGTCACGGAGATGAAAATGGAAGAAAATTATGTCAAGTGCTCCACTATTATGGAGAGAGTGATGTTTGCAATGAATGGTTTTCACCTCTGGTATCTGTCTAACTCGATTGTCCACGTGGTGGAGAACAACCTCTGGCAATCGGCATGGACCACTTTCGAGCTACATTAGTGCCGGAGATCTGGAAGAAAAGAGAGGCTTTTGTATGCATGGAGTTCACGTCGATGGAATGGACGTGCTCAAAGTCGGCGAGGTGGCCAAGGAAGCCATTGCGAGAGCTCAGAGGGGTGACGGCCCGATATTAGTGGAGTGTGAGACTTATTGGTATATAGAGGTCATTCTCTCACCAATCCGGACGAGCTCTGCAAGCCTGGTAAGTGCCTTGCTTTGTTCTTCACTCTCTTTCTTTCTGCCCAGAGCAAAAGAGCAAGCATGCCACTTGCAATCCCATCGCTCCTTTCAAGAAGTACTTGCTGGAAGAAAGACTAGCCAGTGAGGCAGAGTTGAAAGCCATCGAAAAGAAGATCGAGGAGATTGTGGAGGATGCCGTGGAGTTTGCGGATGTGTTGATTCTTCCACCTTACAGCCAGATCCTGGGAACGTTTGTGGATCGCTGAGGCTTTGGAATCTGGCCGGATGGGAAATACAGGGGCGAGGATCCGGCCTTCACACAGCAAAAATGTTTAGAGACAGGATGCTGTTTGTTGTGGGTGACCACTCAAAAAACTCCCCCAACTCTGTCTCAGGTTAATGTAATGCAGAGGAGCTTTGAGATCCATCTCACTTCAGTGCTCTCTATCTCAAGTTCATGTTTTTGACACGGGGACTTTATCTTTCACTTGCAGAAACAGGATCCAGACTGGTAGTCAAGTTGCAAGGGGAAAAAGTTGAGGGAATTGGTGAAATTGCTTTATACTTGTTTGTTTTTGTGTTATAACTAAAACTTTGCAGCATTCTTTCATCCTATGCAGACAATGATTTAAATCCAAGCCTTCAGGAGGAGTACATCCCTGCTGTAAACAACTCTCCTCCATCCCCCTTGCTGCCATCAGCAAATGGTGGAACGATGTCCAGGTATGTAGTGTTTTGCTCTTTAATAACTGATGTTGCACCTTTGCCATAGGTGCTCAATCTAAGAATGCTCACCTGGTCCAAAGTTGAGCAAAAGCTCCCAATGTCTCCTTTTGTCCTTCTCCATGCCACTGATCCCACCCTGTGCCGGTCATAGCCTGGTAATTTTTTAGCTTTATACTTTCATACAATATTCCCGAGTGTTTTCAGATTCTGAAGAACAGGATGCTGTTTGTTGGTGGCCACTTGAGAAACCCTTGACTCTGTCAGGTTAATATAATGCATTTCAGTGTCTCACTTCAGTGCTCTCTATCTCCAGTTCATGTTTTTGAACCTGAGATTGACCATTTACTGTTTGAGGGGCCAGTCTATTTCGCTGATCGGATCCTGCTTTAGTGGAGTCATGTTAGGTGGAGAAGACTCCAATAGGTGTTTGCTCAATGACCTCAACATCTTTGATTTGGAAACAATGACATGGGAAGCTGTCAATGCAATATAAGCCAGCACAGACGTATATCACATGTGAGGTATGCTATTTTGATTATCCTTGCTGGCCTTACTCCAATTCAATTTGTCATTTTCTGTCCTGCCTAGGGATTGAGTCTCATCTTCATGTGTTTGAATGGTGAAGAAACAATAATAGCCTTGGTTGTTTTTGAGACTGTGACTTGTATTGAGGTGGAAGCTGTCAGATGCATGTACTGAAGACATGCAAAAGCCAATCAGAGGTGTCTCCTGCTCCGAGTGTTGGTGGAAGCCATTTTACAGAGGTTGGAGAATCTGCAAATGTGCCCGAGAGCTCAATAATTTTGAAAGAACCAATAGATCATCAGCCTATGGTATCATGTTTTTGTGCATCTCTTCCCTGTTTGATAATGTTATTTTACTTCTTTCCAGGAGAATGGCAGATACAACACACCAAAGTTGCTGGAGCTTAAACAGGAGCTTGAGGTGGCTCTAGCATCACGCTAAGAAATAGCATGTACAGCTATGACTGGTCGAATATGGAGAAACCCTTAGCTTTTGTGAATTGCTTTAATGGCAAGGAGCTTATGCAGCATGATAGTTCATGGCAGAATGAAGTAGAGGCACTCCAGGTTTGGCATTCTTGTTGGATGTCTCTATGCTTCTCTCTGAAAATGACGAAAAGAATGAGAT
>NW_003314479.1:26177-30030 GCF_000143415.4 Selaginella moellendorffii | reverse complement strand
CCAGCAGTGACATTCCTGCCAGTGTTTCTTGCGGCAAGATCAAGATCATCATTGAGTTTTAGGCAAATTGATGAAGATGCCTGGAAAATGAGAGATGAAAACAAGAATAGAAAGAAAAAAAAAGAACCAAAAAAGCTCTGGAAATATCTGTATAGTTGAGGCCAGAGGCTCTGTATAGCTGTGAGAAGATGCTCTGGAAATGATTGATTAGAAACTTGAGGAGTCTCTTGATTAGAATCTTGGAGGGGTCAGGAAAACTTTCTAGCAGAGAGTAGAATTTTAAACCTTGGGAGAAAAGAAAGCTTGGATGACAAAAGCAAAGTACCTTGAGCATATTGCATTGCATAAAATCCTGTCTTCTTAAGACAAGAGGACATTGTGCACATCCAAAATGTTCAAGTCATGTCAAAAGTGTTTTTAAGAAGAATTTTCAAATAGAGACAGACTTGGATAGGACATTTAGATTCATACCTTGTCAAGATGCTCTCCATGTGCTTGAAAAAACTTTGGGAGGATGTAACGAGAAGGATTCCAAGCTGATGGCATTACTTGCATGTGCTTCTTGATGGCTTACAATCACTAGCCATCGAGTGATAAAGAGTGGAAGAATTGGTGACAAAATAAATGGAAAGTGTGCATTTCAATGGTAAACCTTGTTTTAGTCATTTTCTTGGAAAAGAATTTTGAACTAGAGAGGATAAATGTTGGTGATTTAGTGTTCTACATTTTTTTTCAAGTGTTTTAGGTTTTGGTCGTGATGAAGCAAGAGTAGTTACAACATTTTACAAAATTCAAATAAGATCTGGAAGATGAGTGGTTGAATTTCCATATTTATGGGAATTTTTTTAGGACTCTGAGCATTGCTTCTTGGCAGACATTTTTTAAAGAGTCATGTGTTAAATGTTCATCACAATAGTGAAATTCCTCCCTATTTTCAACTAAGAAAAAAATTACATAAGAGACCACTAAATCTCGTTACTGAGAGAATCACAATAAATCATTGTTCTATTGTTTTATTTTATAAAGATGTGTTGTTCTATTCCAAAGTTTGTACAACTACATCTTCTCAAATTGAAATGTTCTCTACTTCTCCCAGTGGAGTTGGGGTCCCTATTAACGTGTGTGTCCATGAACCCAATGTTAGAGTTGGCAGCTGGATAGCGGAGGCTTTACCACGATCACCTGCAAGTAGAGGTGTAATTGGCAGCTTCATTCTCAGTCACTGTGCAGGCAGGTTCCCACAGTCTCGGAAGGATGCACTTCACAGCATGACTCATCAGCTCAGTAGTGAGAATGTCTTAGTAATTGTTACCAGAGGTGGCCAGCACTAAGCAAGTAGGTTGTTATTGGTGACATGGTATGCGATGTACTACTGGAGCCATCAGATTGGCTCTTGCAATGAACAGAGCTGACTGCTTGGAAATGCACACTCCAGGTGAGGGATGTGAAGCCAGTGCTGGTGGTGTAGGCACCAAAGAAAAGGCCAAACAACTGACTGCTGCTGATGTCATTGGCCTCTGCCCACCACCATTTGTTTTATGTGGCGTCCAGCTCACAGCTAGGAAAGGAAGTTAAAGTTCTACTGTGCTTTGCTGAAAGAAGCCAGGTTAGTATGTTAACAAAGTTGGGTACCACCATCTTCTGACTCACAAAGCCCAACTTAACATACACACTGACAGTAAAGCTGCATGACTCTTTTTTACATGCTTTTCTTTTCCATCCCAAGCCAAGGAATGAATAGGCCTTTATTTCACCATAGGATGTCGTGAATTATTATTGTAATTTCTTTGTACTATACAATATATGCTATTAAGGCAATCCTAGGAAGACCTCATTTTGGTAATTTTTGAAGGAAATGAGCATATTTCCATCGCATCACTCCACCAAGCAAGATAACAGTAATACAGTTACTCATTAGCATTTAGACCGCAGCCCTGTTGGGCAAACAAACATAAATTTTGAATGAGCTGTACACAAACATCCATTTTTTGCTATCAAATTTGGTGGCAACAATGAATTCCTGAAGTACCATTATACTCTTTTTTTTGGTTTTGAAGTTATGCTTAATCAACTTAGCCGCAAAGACTCATGGCAAAGCTCATTATCATTGGATAAATTGCTAAAAGACTTGCTAGCAGTGGGGAGGATGCAAGGAGAGAATTAATGGAAACACTACTATATTTCCTCCTTTTCCCCTCTTTCCATTTTTGTTTTGAGAAACTATGGCCTATCAGCATTAGAAAAGGACAATCCCAAGATCTTTGCCAGTAATTCTTCCCCTCTTCTATATGGCAAGAGTGGATGCAAGTTCTTAGCACTTGTATCATGCACCTATAAAGTTACTATGACTAACTTGTAACATCAAAAGTTGTAAATGACTATTAACACTTTTTTAGACAGTGTTGAATAATTCTTTTAAGCTTTGAGTCCAAGCTTGTATTATTCTATTCCAGTAAACCATTTAAGAAATAGTGTTTGGTTGCAATCACTAAGTAAAAACTAAATAAACCAAGTGCTTGTTACATATTGAACTTAAACAAGTTTTAATAAATTGTTCTCTTTTTAGAATTAGCATCTAACCATCCCAGCGGAGCTGGGTTCCCTGCTAGTACTCATATATTTAAACGAAAGAGCCCGTATAATAATAGCATATACTGGCGACACTTATTCTGGGCATATGCTGAGATCTAACGGCCAAGATCTAATTGTCGAAGGTCATGTCGTTTCAAATCAGAGAAAAATTTCATGTGGCTTTTTAGGGCTGGAAAAAATGCATTCAACGACAGGAGAGGCAGCGGGCAGATGTACTCTCTCCTGGATTCTGTTCTTGCAGACTACTTATATTTTCCACTGGAGGTCAGAATCATACTCATATATTTAAACGAAAGAGCCCGTATAATAATAGCATATACTGGCGACACTTATTCTGGGCATATCCTGAGATCTAACGGCCAAGATCTAATTGTCGAAGGTCATGTCGTTTCAAATCAGAGAAAAATTTCATGTGGCTTTTTAGGGCTGGAAAAAATGCATTCAGCGACAGGAGAGGCAGCGGGCAGATGTACTCTCTCCTGGATTCTGTTCTTGCAGACTACTTATATTTTCCACTGGAGGTCAGAATTCGATGCCCGATTCTTCGCGGATTGGCATTTTCTCTTTGTTTTTCTCAATTTATATTTTTCTCTGCCTTCCACGGATTGGTAGGTAAATCTGGAATTATGAATGCTTCTTTTCTTAGCACCTCCAGCCAAGAGCAAGGAGAATAAGAAGATGGTGCTGCATCCTCCGGTTATTATCCTCCAGTGATTCTCAAGGAGCCACACCAAAACTCTGGAAGAGGTTAGCAGTAGAACTTCTCATCGATTAATGGGAGGCAACTCAATATACCTGACTATAAACCATGGAGGCACTCTTCTCGTAGCCCAGAAAAAATTCCAGAGAAGTGAAGAACCAATCTGGAACGACAACCAGCTCCAGCATCTGAGTCATCTCCTCTGGTTCCTCAGACGATGAGCTGCTCAAGGTCTTGTTGCTCATTCTCGTCAGGTAATGTGCAGGTGTGCTACAATCTTGAAAACTCATGTAGAAAAGGTTTTGTGGACAGTGAGGGTGTGAAGAGTCTTAATATTTCTGTGGAAGGTCTAAGTCAAGCTACTATACTATGTAGCACTAACTCTGTGACGAAGAGCGTGTCTATGAAACTAAGATGGGTACGACTTCTTGTTTGGAGGTAAATCATTTTTTTTAATTAATCACGTATGTTACTAATCAAGTGGCATGACAGGGTGCTGGAAAGACCTCCATATTATGCACTGTGGTGGCATAGCATGAACACTGATATCAACAATTTTTT
>NW_003314479.1:21674-26047 GCF_000143415.4 Selaginella moellendorffii | reverse complement strand
ACCTATCATATGAAGAAGAGCAGCTGAAGAATGGTTTGTTGAGAGCAGATCCATATAAAGCCTTGACTTGGTAATTATCGTGCACAATCTGGCTCACAAGAGTCCCAGGCTGCGACAACAGGCTGCCGATCACTCTCGACCAGCTCTTGGCACCCTCCTGGACGAGATCACTACTGCTGAGGTCCCTTTTGTTTTAGATCTTGCCATGAGTGCCGACTGGCATCAGCTTTCAAGCGGGACGTGTACAAGTCCACTCCCGACTTGACAAAGTCCCAGGAACTGCAGAGACTGGGACATCATTGGAGGAAGGTCTCTTTTTTATATCGATTTTTTGTTTTCACCATTTTTGCAGAAAAAATTATTGGAGATGATCTGGATAAGGAGAAGTGGCAATTGATCGTTTGTAGTACCTCCAAGCATGACCTGAAAAGGGTGGTTAGTCTGAAGAGGTTAGAGTGAAATGTAACTTTGTTTTCCCAGCTAGCTTGGGCGGAGTATGGATTGATGAATTGGCTATCAGAAATATACAGAGCTATCCAAGGTTTACAGTTTGTCATGAAACTTGTTTTGCAAGTGCTGGCCCACGAGAATGGCTGGCAGCTCTTTATTCAGCGGGAGTTCCTTGTGCTGTTGCCTCCACAATGGATCAGATTAGCTGTTGGATGCACTCATCAGAATGGGTCTCGACAAGAGTGAGGCTGTTAGACACGTTGTGCATGGTTTTAATACAATAGTTGTTAACTCTAGGCAGTTGTCACAGAAGAGGATGGAATGGACTCCACCGCGGATTGGGAGCTGGATCCTTTGTCCTGGAGACCAGAGTGGCCGCGAGCTAGATCCTTTGTCCCAGAGACTAGAGTAGCCACGAGATGGAATGGTTAAGGCTAGGGTTTATGCAGAATGTGGTGGTGGTAACACATCACAGCCGAGCACCCCTCTCTGTTCGATCACTGGTCCGCAAAGATCTTGAGGAGATCCTTCCAGCAAACGATCTTATCGATATCAATATCGAGGAGCCACTGAAAAATAATCTAGAGTAACTTCAGCCAAAGAGATTGATTGAGCTCTCCAGTTGCCAAAGACCCGACTACAATTGCTCTGGCAGCCTCTGCTCAAGATGTCCACTGGTGAATTCCAAATATCTTCACACCCAGCTCAACGAGCTAATCCAAGCGACGTGCTAAGTAGTGAGTGCCTCACTCTCATGCTTTCCTGTTCATTAAAGTTCCTGTTTTTCCAGTTTTATTGTTAATCCAAAGTGGAAGTTTAGCTCTTTGTTTCACAGGTTTATAAAGCTGACCTACCCAAGAGAGTTCACAAGTCAGAGTCACGTCTCCAACTAGAGGCTTAAGTTCTGCAGCCTTGAAAACCTTGAAATTATACAAGGAAGGGAATCTCCAAGGAAGTATAGAGCAGTAGATGGAAGCTTTAGGCCCTTGATGTAGTTCTTTTTTATTTTTCCCAATTCTTAAGATATCACATTGCCTAGAGCTGCAATATTATAAAAGAAGGTAACAATTCATTTACAGCTAATGGATTTAAGTCCTTGCTCTGTTTTCTAGCTTTAACAGAACCCACTGATAAACGTTATAGTAATGCAAAACATTAAGAGATTGCTGGGAACAATGATCTATTATCGAACCACCATGATCTATTGCTATAATATGACCAAAGTAGGCTCAGGCTTGTTATTGTCTTATGGTGATTTTGCTCTGGTTGTGGGACATGCAATGGAATGGTATCCAATGCTACTTGGCATCTCTGAAGATCAAGCCCTATGAAATATCAAAAAAGTATATATGAACAGTAAAGAATATGAGTGTCAACCTTCATTGTGATAATTGTGTTACTAAAAAACTGTTATGGCAAACACAGATATATAACATGAAATAACAGTGTGTTACATAGAGAAACACTTAGTTTGCAAGATTAATATTATTGTATATCAATTATTAGATGTTAGAATAAACTAGAGTATACAATATGTATTTGGGAAAGTCTATAAATTCTAAACACATTTCAAAATTATAAATAAAAGACTAATCTTAATGAATAACAACTATTAGATAGTAGAATATCCCAAATATCTAAGTATAATCTAGGTACATCAACTACCCTTTTTGTTTACATAAGAAAACCAAAAACTTTTATAATTATAGTATTTATATTTATATACCAAACAGGAATATAAGAAACTCCATATAAAACATTCTAGCTTTTCTTTGATCAAATAACCATGTAATTGTATAATTGTCTCTGACTCTAAACGGTTGGGCTTTTTTAAAATAATTCCAAAAATTTTATTTGAAACACTACTAACACCACTAAAGTAACAAAATATAAATGATAATATAATATTTCTATATCAGCTTGACTAAAATTTATTAAATATAAAGAAAGAATTCTTTGAAAGCCCAATTCTATTAAAACTTGAAAATTTAATAAGAAAGTAAAGTGAAGAATTATAAAATCATTTAAAATATATTTATTCATAAAAGAATATTTATAATATTAAAATAAAATATTTAAGTAGAATATTATTAAAAAAGAATATAATGATATATTATTTGTTATTTTCATTTAAAATTATTAAATATTTCCAAATCATTATTGCACTATTATATAGTTTCAGACAAGAATGATAATATATTAATAAATACTTTATAATTTATGATTAATTAAGTATTATTTTAATTCTTTAATAAAAGTAGGGTTTTTAGCTCAGATTCATCCATTAATTTTCTCCTTTTTGCATATTATTACAAAAGTAGACTATTTGTTAAAAAACTATGACTAATAGTGTTAGCCTTTCAATAAAGGTTTCAGAAAAGTTTGTTATGCATGTTAAGATTAATATGAACATTTTATATAGAAAGATGAATATAAAATTTTAGAAATTACTAAATAACAGAAATGTACATGACACTCCCAGAAAATATATATTTGGAAATTTTTATAGCTAAAAGTTCTGTATCTAACTATAAATAACTATGATGCATCAAGAAGTGTTTGTAAATATATATTTACTCTAGAGTAACTCAATCACAAAAATTATTATTAATGGTAACTGTGATCTTATATAATGATAATTAATTCTCTATAATAGATTCATGACACATAAAAAGTTAGTTCTCAATATAATGAGTTGACCAATTTAGCATTTATCCTGTGTATGAGAAATTATTGTAGCATATGTGGTTTTCACCCTTTATCCTATGGTGATTTACCATGATGATTTATGGTGATTTACCAAAGTTATATGACATTCCTAATTCTGCCACCACTTAGCATCAGTGTTGTTAATGCTGCTCTTGGATGTTTAGTACTACACATAATTTGTACAATAGCAGTTGATATCTAATAGATATTCTCATTTGATTGTTTAACTAGAGTTTGGTTAAGAACACATGGGAACTGGCTTGTCATGTCAAGAAAATGAATTGTCATATGTAAAGCTACTTATATTTCTATATCTCCATCTAATTTCTGATACTACATTATAAAAGTTAATTACACTTGTATGATGAATGATGATATATCCCAAATTGGCAATTTTGTCCAAACCAATAAAGGTGCTAAATATAGCTGATGTGTGTTTTTATATTAGAATTGGTATGTATGTTATGATTAGTATGAACTTTTCAAATATAAAGATGAATATGAACTTTTCAGAATTACTAAATAACAAAAATGTACATGACACTCCCAGCAAAGCTGGGATTGTGCCTGGATGAGTGTGATTGAATATATGCAATAGCAGTAATTTTAGCATGTAGGGTTGTTCAGATATCTCTATTGACCATGCATCTAGGGTGCTAGATCACAAGTTTCTGTGACAACTCACTACAAGTAGTCAGTACCTTCTCTTGTTAGTCAATTATCAGATTCTTTGATAATTTTTCTTTTTCTCTCTTGGCAGGATTTCTGGAAATAGCATAATCTAGCATATAATACAATTCTTGTGGAAAATGAGTATCCTCTAAGGCAGGCTTGCTCAAGAATATTTAACATAACATTAGCATAACCATACAAGTTAACAAATGGTTAACAAATGGTATGGTTAATTTTATACAGGTTCAAACTTTAATTATAATCCTCTATATTTCATTGGCTATAACCTTTGTAAACCAAGCTCATATAAGTGTCATGATAAATAGTTATCTCAAACATGTTGTAAACTTTATAAAGACTCAATCCAATACAGCTCACTAATAAAATAAAATAAAATAAAAAACTAATATCAAATTTAATCTCCCTCAACTACATATTTTCCTTGTATAAGAATTAAATGTCCAATATAAAAACATTGGATCTGTGAATGTTGTAGCAAATAAAAAAAGAACTTTATACATGTTATGGCCCTTTTTTATTCA
>NW_003314479.1:8823-21133 GCF_000143415.4 Selaginella moellendorffii | reverse complement strand
CTAGAAGTGCCAAGAAAGTGTGGATGATTATAGTACATAGGAGAATTTGTGTGTCAAGCTCTTGACAGAAAGTTCTATATTGATCTACACATGAATCGATGGAGTTCTTTGGCATCAATGTTGTGTCCTTGAAAGTTGTGTGCATATATGGTTATGGATGGCCAACTCTATGTAGTGGGTGGTGCTTATATGGGGATGCATCCAATAGCCAAGATATGCAATCCAGTGGATGATCAATAGAATCCTCTACCATTGCTGATTTTATCCTACCCTTGTCATCAATGACAATAAAATAATTATGAAAGATAGTGGTTGCTTCTTCAGATCAACATTTGGTTTATTAGCACAAGATTTGTCTTGGAAAGAGATGAATATAATTGCATTGCATGGGCGACACTGCTTTGTACACTTCAAACAATTCTACAAGCCCAACATGTATGGATTGTTGAGGCAATAACATGTGAACATTGGCTCAATGTGGTGAACACTTCTCAAGCAGATAACTACAAGCTAATGCTCTACTCAACAAGCTGCTAGAAGAACATCTGGGCAATCTCAAGAAATTGCAAAGTTGTGTCAGTGATTCAAGATAATAGCACTGAACCAAAGTGATAGATGTTTACAATCTTGATATGCCATTGGTAAATACCAATGAAATGTCCTTCAAGGTTAATATAATTATAGAATATGTATTAAAATATCATGGTACAGAAAAGGCTCAAGTTCTTCTTACAATCAGGTGTGCTTTGCCATACCTTCACTTTCAAAACTTTCAACATACAACCTATTAAGTCTCATGCTTGAATATCTTATATATATGTTTCTTAACTTTTCAAATATAAAGAAACAATAGAAATGAAAAGCGGAATAAGGAACTTTTCCAAATTACTAAACAACTGAAATGTATATGACACTCCCAGCTTCACTTCTTAGACTGAGATTTCTCTTTTTTCATATTATCAACAAAAGTATATACAAATTTATATGACTATTAATACAATCATCAATGATTAAACATATTGAGACTTCAATTGGCTCAAATGTAGTCTAAGATTTATGTAATATCATAAATTTTCTAACATTTTTTCTTACATTGTAATTATACATGACAAAAATAATAAGGTATAAATATCATTGAGACAACATTAGTACAAGAACCATCTAAAGAAATGTGATTCACCATCAATTGAACTTTAATTATATTAAATCTATCTATATACCATTTATGAATTTTCTGGTATTTTATATTTTTAGAATAAAGAAAAAGTTTATATATCATTATTACCTCAATATAGAGTAAAACCTTGCCATTCATTTATCATTATAAAATATCAGCCTTTAAAATATTGTAATAAAGCCTTAATTTTAAATATAAATCCATGAAATAGAGAGATAATAACTTATTTTACATAAGCATTCTCTCTATTAAAAAACACATACAGAAATAATGCTAATGATATAAAGTAGAATACTTCTAATATTAAATATTACTCTCAAAATGTAAGAATATAAGTATTAGGAATAAGGGAATATCAAAGATAAATATGTAAAATTTTGAAATTCTTCTAAAAAATATAACACATAAAAGTAATTTTTATCACTTAGTATCATGAAATTCCAAAAATTTCAGTCTAAAGAGATGAAAAATAAAATTCCATAAAAATTGTTATATTTTTTTAATTTTATAAGATATATATAGTTTAAGTGAGTTTTAAATATTTATTTTTGAAATCATTATAGTTTAGTTTACTTAAGAAACACATTTTTTATTAAGAGGAAATATTGTAGATCAATTATATGGAGATTTCAAATAAAAAAATAGTTACCAAGCCTCAATATTTAATTGACTTATCTGGCCATGGAATCCCACAGTGAAAAATTCCATTTATAGAAGATCATGCAGCACTCAGAGTTTTAAATGTTATATTATGTTATAAGTTAAATTTATTATATTATTTATTATGTTATATTTGTAGAAGGGATTTTGAATATAAATATTATATTATGTTATGTTAACTATGTATGTTATAATTATGATTATATTAAAATTATAATTATGATTTCAACTTTTTGAAATACTAAAATATCAAGAATAAACACGATGCTCCCAGCGTAGCTGGGACTTTTGCTAGTTCTTCTATATTTAAAAGAGCAAGGGCGACATATTCAATCAAGATTCTTAATGGTGGAGATGAAAACACATGGGAAAAACAGTTGAGAGTGGAACATTTTTATTTTTTTAGGGTAAACCAGTTTTTTCGATGGTAAACCTGTTTTTTCGAAGCATTCTTCCAGGAGTGCTTATGTAATTCAGCATTTCACCACGGTTGCACGCCATGAGGTTCGCTGCTCTCATCAACCAGGTATGAGATGAGTTTTTCAGATCTATCTTGATTTTTAGAAATCCAAGTGTGAGCAGGAGATGAATTTTGGACGAGTGATCAAATTTCTGCAGTAGTGTGGTGGTGAAGAATTCCTGAACATCAATTTCGAGAATTTCAATATGCACTGCACAGTACAGTAATATGGAGCATGGAGCATATTTCTGAACGTAGTCTGAAACTCTCAACCTCAATCTTCTTATGAAAGGTACTAAAACTGTCTGTCACATTGCAGGAAACAAGCTTGCGTACTTTCAGAAGGTTTGTTCAGGACTCTCCAAGAATGAACGTTGTCTCTTGGTACTTCTCAATTTGCTCCACCAGAGACTTATCAACATCATCGCTCTCTACAAGAACAAATTCTGCTTTCACCTCTAAGTCAAGTGTTTCCTCTGAGTTTTCAGCAAGCCAATTGGACTTTGTAACGTCTGTAGACATTTGCAGCTCCTGAGAGAAGTTCGCTGTCTGGCCTCCTTGGTTGCCATGCAAGTGTTTCCTTCAAAACTTGCGAGACAGGTACTCTCCCAACTTATGCAATTTGTGAGATGCAAGTGATGTTTCTAAAGAGTGACTTACCAGAATTTTGCAATTGTTCGGACAACAGATCAGACATGGAACAGTAGAAGATCCCTGTTCCTCTCTACTGCATTTTCTAGCGTCCTCTTGAGCACTACCCCAAAACGAGCATCAGGGACCAATGCAACACCCGTTTTGTGTAAACCACTTCCATTCCTTCTATTCCTGCAATTTTCATAGCTGCTCCTTAACCTTTTCTTTGCATCCCAGGAAATTTGGAACTCTAGAGAAAATGATAGTGATGATTTAAGATATGCTTCAAGATGGTTCCATGTCTTGACTTTCTACTTCTTATTTTAAAGACAAAGTACCTGGGCAACAGCCAATCAACAGACTTTCATAGTCTCCAGACAATCTGTGCAAAGGTGGGCTATTGATCCGCTTTCTTATCCCAAGCAGCTTTGATCAGCTTTGATGACCTCACGCATACACTCAGTGCTTCTTTATGTGCGAGGTATGTGTCTCTATGGTTTCTGTTCATAATTTCATCACGCATATTTTACCGCAGGAGTATGGCACCTTTGAGTCCCTTCCATGAAATAAGCTCCCCGGATCTTGGCAAGCATGTCAATTGTCACATTGAAAGACAAGCTATGTAAGTGACTATCTAAATTGTTTCGGAAGATAAGTTCAAAAACTTCAATGGATCATGATCCAGTAAATCCAATTGCCAATTCTATATCTCCAAAGCTAAACTTGTCTGAAATTGTATATCTTTGAATCTGATGTCCTATTCCAGCTTGAGTTACAGCTTTTGATTTATTCTCTGTGAGTGCAGGAGGACACTCGAATTGGAGCACTCATTGCTTTCATATTCACAATTCTGGCACTGGTGCGGCGCTTTTAAGGATTTTCTGGTCACAGCAACAGATCTAATGTTCATCACATATCTTGGTTGGTTTGTGCGTTCAATGACACTGACTGACAGACCATTTCAGTATTTCCTTTAGCAGATCCCAAACTGCAATAGAAGCATTGCTACTGTAAGAACAAAAATATTATTTTCTCTTGTGTTTTAAAGTTACTGCTGAGGTCATGGGAGCAGCAGTGCCTACAATTTCAGACTCAAAGTAGGAGCAAGTAGCTGATTTTCCATTCTCGCCCTGTTTCTTCTTGTTTGTACTGTTTTCTAGAAGATTAAGTAAAACATTTTGTCAAGTATGCCTTGTAAGCCTGATTGGAAGCTTTGCTCAAGATGAAAAAGAAAACACTTTCTGGCACTGTCCAGCTTCCAGTGGAACTGTGGAAATGGATCAAGTTTCTCTACTTCCTCATCTTATTGTGTCCCACTTATTGAATTGTGAGTGATTAGCAAGCTCTTTAAATGTATGATAACGAATTAAATATACAAAATTTTAGGAGACCACTACTTCACTTTGGTTTTTTGGAATGATCCTTGTGAAAAACTTTGAGGCTTGCAAAAGTGAACACTCAGAAGCAATCACATGTGGAAGCAGTGTTTTAAAACTGATTATATGATCCTTGCATGTTTATGGTCTAGAAATCTACCCCTTGTCCCACTTGTCCATTTTGATTTTTTGGAGGATGAGAGCATGCAGGAGCTGGAAGACTACGCTGTTCAAAAGGCCGAGGAGACCACGGCTGCCACTTACAAAGCTCTCAATCTTGCTGAAGAGATCACTTCCGTCATGCTTCATGAGCAGGGTTACTGTTGTAGACATTGATCACGAACTTAGCTGAGTCAATGACACTTTCTATCTTGATTTCTCTTAGCCATCACTTTTGAAAGTTTCATTGGATTCCATGGCGAGAAACTGCTCGGTAGTCTTGGAGGCCTTTTTTTGAGGGCCAGACTGATAACATAGCAGGACCAATACTTTCTCTAGATGATTCATTCAAGAGAAAAGCCTATCATATGGCGCAAAGATCCACTTTGGACTGGAGTAACTCCAGAGGTGTGACTCATCACACAGCAGCCCTTGCTGACTCATTGTTCATTGCCTGGCCACATCATCTCCAAAGCCTCATCTTTTGTCACCTTGTTTTTGGTGGCTATAACTTGGATATGTCCTCACTGCTCCTCTCAAGGGATGACATAACAGCATTTTTCTGGACCCATAGCATTGCTGGTTCCAGCAGAGACCTCTCTAGGAGTAGATAGTGTCTCCTAGATTTCCAATCCTTCTCCCGATGAGTAGCAGGCTTCCAGATTGAATGAGCAGTAAAACTTGCTTAGAACTTCCTACCATTACTCAACCCTGAGATACTCTTTGATCCTGGGAGCTGCCATGACCACATACTTCTTCCCCAAAGAAAACAATGTTGTGAAAGTAGGGCTTTGCAAGGGAACTCTACTCTGGAAGCATTGAGATGATAAAACCCAGCACCTCATGGCTACCTCTGCATGGTATCATTAGATACCATGAACCTAAGCAGTAAGAAAGCTACTAGGAGCATGAATGTTGGGCTAAATGACCTGTTTCAAATGGCAAGAGCATGAATGGATATGTCAAGATTCGTGCTTGAGGTTTAGCACTTGCCATGTGGCCATGTGGGCAGGACATGGCTAAGCTGTTGTCATTCATGCTTTTCTCTAGCTGTTAAAAATATTTTCTACACTAAGAAGCCTTTCTGATACTTTTGGTGGTATGGCACAGACCGATTCTGCTCCATAGAAAGTACAAGTCCTCCAAGGCTTCATGCAATGCCTGATTGGTTTCAATCAAAACTTGTCTGGGTAAGCTATGATAATCTAAAAACGTCAAATCTATTAACCACCTAAGTAACACAAGTTCAGGAAATATGATTAGAACCTCAAAAATGAACAAATATTAATTTACAGAATCATTAAAGTATATTTTTATATCAGAAAACTAATTTACATTTACAGAATTTTATATCTACTTCCCATTAGAGCTAGGATCCTTGATTTTATTTTCTGCTGGAATCCCTGCTAATATTTTTTCCATTTATTTTTAAATAATTACAAATTAAAAGCAAATTAATTATCTATAAACTTGATTTCTCTTATAAAAGGCTTTGTGATTATTATTACTCTTATAGATTTTATAGATGCTCATGATAAATCTTAGAAGCATACAATATACACTAATTTATTCTATGTTGCACTATTAGCTATAACTTTTCTATCCCAGTAAAGTGTTTTCAAAGACTTATTTTGGTCCAAGCTAGCGGAGCTGGATTCCTTGCTAGTATATTTAAACGAAAGAGCTGGTATCTTACTCCCTTATTTAAACGTGCTATTGGCATATGGCATCCGGCGTCTTTTATTCCATTTTTAGAATATTATTTCTGAATATCTTACTCCCTTATTTAAACGTGCTATTGGCATATGGCATCCGGCGTCTTTTATTCCATTTTTAGAATATTATTTCTGAATATACTTATAATCTAATGGTTCAAATTCAAAAACTTCAAATAGATGGCATAGATCAAGTGCCAAAGGGGTGGCAACGCTTCAACTTTGGATTGAATGACCCTCCAAATCAAGTGAATTTTTAGGACGTTCAGGCAGATTGTAAGCTGCAATCTCTCTCTCTCTCTCTCTCTCTCTCTCTCTCTCTCTCTCTCTCTCTCTCTCTCTCTCTCTCTCTCTCTCTCTCTCTCTCGGGTGGCACTGGCTTCATTCATTCATAGTAAATTCATATACTATTTCACTCTCTTGCTTCTTCCCTATTCTCTTTCGAGGCTTAAAGTTCCGGTTTGTTCTAGGTGCTCGAGGCTGGAACCACATTGAGAGCGATTCCTATTTTGCAGCGCTATAAACCCCGTAGTCTCTCTTTTACACTTGCATTTTAGGATAAAGATGAAGTGGGCGCCTCGTCGATCCAGCGATCAGCTCCAGCAGCAGCCGCCGGGGTGCAAATGGGGCCACACCTGCAATGCGGTCAGGAATCTCATCTACATTTTCGGTGGCTGCGGCCAGGACGAGTGCCAGACCAACGATGTTCATGTCTTCGACTTTGGTATAAGTTTCCTCTTCTGGGTTTTCCAGAAAATATGGTTTTGATCATGTTTTTGGTGGGATTGCGCAGGGATGTACACCTGGAGCAAGCCTGTGATGAAAGGAACGCACCCTTCTCCTTGGGACAGCCACAGCTCCACGGCCGTCGGGTCTAAGCTCTATGTGTTTGGTGGTACCAATGGAACCAGCCCGCTAGACGATCTCTTTGTTTTGGATACTGGTAAGCTCTGAGTTCTATCGATTTTTTTTTCTTGTTCTTATCATCCGATGCAGCTACCAACACTTTGGTGATGTTCCTGCTCCGAGAGAAGGACATAGCGCGTCTCTCATCGGTGACAACCTGTTCGTGTTTGGGGGATGTGGGAAATCCAGCGATCCCTCAGAGGAGGAGTACTACAACGACCTCCATGTTTTGAACACGAGTAATATCCTGTTATCTTTCCTTGTTTTCTTCTAAATATTTTTTTTTCCCCTGTAGATACTTTTGTCTGGAAGAAGATTTCTACCACTGGAGTCTCGCCTATTCCTCGGGATAGCCATACCTGCTCTTCCTATAAGAACTGTTTCGTTGTCATGGGTGGCGAGGATGGTGGTAATGCCTATCTAAACGACATTCATATTCTGGACACAGGTACATACATTGTGCGTTTCCAGAAACAATGGCATGGCGGGAGGTAAAGACGACTGGTGCCGAGCTGATGCCAAGAGCCGGGCACACAACAATCAGCCATGGAAAGTATCTTGTCGTGTTTGGAGGATTCTCCGATGATCACAAGCTATTCAATGACGTCCATACTCTCGACTTAAGTACGTGCGCTTGTAGGTAGATTTGTTTCCTGTTGGTCTCGCATGGGGCTTTTACGTATTTTGTAGCGACTGGTGTTTGGGCGACTTGGAAACCCTCTGGTCCACGTTTCTCCCTTGCAGGAGATTCCGTGAACGCAGAGCAAGGCATATTATTCTTCTATGGGGTATGTAACGAAGAGCTTGAAGCTCTGGATGACATGTATTTCCTCGACACAGGTTGGCTTCTTCTTTTATTGACATTGCTGCCATTCTTGACAATATGGTTGCCGTTTTTCTGTGAAGAGATGCTGAGGGAGAAAGATCCATCAGAACCAAAGCTATCCATGCGTAAGGAACGTAAGAGAAGGCGGCAAGAATATCGTGCCACGCCATTCGTGCTAGACAAGCAACGGGATGTGGACAAGAGCTTGGTTTCATCTCACCGAGGTACCTGCGGAAAACCTTGGACCTCTCCAATTTTTCCCTGTCAAACTCATGCTACAGAGTTTCAAGCTCACGTTCAGCCGCTAGGCGAGAAGATGTTCGAGGCTAGAGTAAGCGACGTATTCAACTAGAAGCCTCCATCGCTCTTCCGTGGGCTGCTCTTCTCGTACAAGCCTGGCTTTGCTCAGGCAGTGCAATCTTACATGGCGAGGTTTGTTTCGTTTGATCCTCAGTTACTCTCTAACGCCAGGAAGGAAAACATCACAGGAGGAAACCACAGGACGTCCAAAAGGCCGTAGTAAAGGCCAAACTGAGCAAAGAGGAGTCCGAAGAAACCATGCATTGTGCGCATCGACGCAGATGACTGCATTTTGCCTCCATTGCAAAACCCTATATTTTTGTACAGCCAGAGCAACTTCTAGATGATGCTTACTACGCCGTGAAGAAACTTGGTGAGAAGCGCTCACGCGGATCTTATAACCTCTGGTCCCTCGAAAATGGTAGCGTGGTTGCTCTAGGATCCGACTGGCCTGTAAAAGCCTGTCAATTACTTTTTCTTTGGCGTTACGTGAATGGTTTCTCTCAAGGTGGTAGCAGTGAATCCAGTTGGAGGGATCCGCACTGCCATGGAGAGAACACCTTCGGGCTGGAGTCATCCCTGGATTCCCAAGGAAAGGATTTCTGCATGGGACGCAGTGGCAGGGTAAGAGAAAACAGATGAGAAAACTGAAATGCAGTTCTTGATTTTGGATTCACAGGTACACATCCTCGGCTGTGTATGCAGCTGCATTGGAGGATTTGGTTGGGTCGCTGACGCAAGGAAAGTTTGCCGACTTTGTGGTGTTGTCCGAGTCTCCTTTTGGACAGGGCACGGACATTTTTCCTCGAGTGGTTACATTCGTTGGTGGAAATATTGCCTTCATTTCTTAAGGCATTATTCCATAATTATTTGGTCTTTAAAATATAGCATATTTGTGAGAAGATTGGTGAGGACAAAGCAGCCAGAATCATCAAGCAGCTGGTAAAAACCTTCAAATAGATTTATTTGAGAGGCATGGTTCACCAGGATCTCAAGCTCAACAACATTCTTTCCAAGCTAAACATGCGCGACAAAGTGGTGATCAGCACCTTTTGGAGATATCACAACAGCGAAGTACATGGCAGCTGAGGTGGTGGAGAACAAGGATTGGATCTCTACATGGCAGCCTACTCTACTTTCTTACAGACAAAGCCATGAACTGTTTTTAAAAAAGCCATTTCTGAAGGAATAAGACAGCATTAAATAAACTGTTGTGTATGTACGTGTTTATAGACACAACTTTGAAGCCATGAGCTTGGTTTGATTCAGTACATGATATTTGTACATTAACTCAGGGCATAGAAATGATTTCCGTGTTTGATTTTATTTAGTGTTTTGCTCTCTCTCGTAAAGGCATTAGGTAAAAAACAAAAAAGTCTATATGTCATTCCAGATCACAATCCTAAAAACGCTTAAAACATTCAAAAGGAAACGTGCAGGCAGAAAACAGTTCAAAAGAGTGACCTGCACTTACAAGAATCTCTATTCTGTTGTGCTATTGCTATGTTTGCTTGAAAACAAAACAGAAAAAAAACCAAAAATACTTATTGATAAGAAACAGCATCGTTGCATGATGATCTAAACAGAACTAACACCTACCAAAGTTATTCTACTTGCTGAAATCTATCCTTCTATATTTAAAAGAGCAAGGGCAACATATTCAATCTAGATTCTTTTCAAGCTTAATGGTGGAGATGAAGACACGTGGGAAAAAAATAGTTGAGAGTGGCATATCCTTCGAGGTTAATGTAATTACAGAATATGTATTTAAAATCATGATATAGAAAAGGCTGAACTTTTTACAATCAAGTAAGCTTTCCCACACTTTCACATTCAAAACTTTTAACATAACCACCTATGAAATCTCATGCTTGAATATTTCTATATATTGCATTATATATTGATTGCATAAATGAATTATATTGATTATATTGATCATATAAAATTATATAACCAATTATATAATTTGGCTACTTAGATGTTAGATCCAGGATAATGTATATATCCTGGATTATATACATCCACATCACTGTGAATCCACTAATCTAGAATTCTAATTGTATAAGTACATATCTATCCTTCTATATTTAAAAGAGCAAGGGCAACATATTCAATTGAGATTCTTTTTAAGCTTAATAGTGGAGATGAAGACACATGGGAAAAAAATAGTTGAGAGTGGCATATTCTTCAAGGTTAATGTAATTACAGAATATGTATTTAAAATCATGATATAGAAAAGGCTGAACTTTTTACAATCGAGTAAGCTTTCCCACACTTTGACATTCAAGACTTTTAACATAACCACCTATGAAATCTCATGCTTGAAAAGTTTTATATATTGCATTACATATTAATTGCATAAATGAATTATATTGATTATATTGATCATATAAAATTATATAACCAATTATATAATTCGGATACTTAGATGTTAGATCGAGGATAATGTATATATCCTGGATTATATACATTCACATCACTGTGAATCCACTAATCTAGAATTCTAATTGTATAAGTACATACCAATCAATACCAAGAAAATTAGTGATTAAAGTCCCAACTATGCTGGGAGCATCGTGTTTATTCCTAATATTTTAGTAACTTCAAAGAGTTGTAATAGCAATTGTAATTTTTAACATAATCATAATGATAACATACATAGTTAAACATAATATAATCTTTATATTAAAAATCCCTTCTACAATTCACTCTATCACCAACACACATCATAACATAATAAATATAACTCATAACATTATATCACATTTAAAATTCTGATTGTTGAGTGAAGTCTTCTATTGTATTTTCTATTGTATGGTGTTAGTGATTCACACTAATTATACAAGATACAGATAAAATAATTATGATTCATTATGTATGATGCATTACTAACCATATCAATTTTAATATAAAATTCCATACGGCATATGAAGTGTAGGCGATGTTAGCATGATACTTGAATATGAAGTGTTGCATATGTCAAGCAATATGTATCACATGCTTGAAAACTCTTCTACAATTGTTCAAGTACCCCTTGAACACCATGTTCCCATGCATGCAAACTTCGCCAAAGGTGACACTGTCCTTGGCAACCGGTTCTAGAGTTTCGGAGTTGAGCACCTGTAAGCTGTCCAGGCAAATGTATTTCATGCCCTGCTGAGCCTTGAGCATGATTTGAACATCGTGTTTTGTATTAGTGATAGAGTCAATTGTAGAAGGGATTTTTAATATAAAGATTATATATGTTTAACTATGTATGTTATCATTATGAATATGTTAAAAATTACAATTATGATTAGAACTCTTAGAAATTACTAAAACATCAGGAATAAACACGATGCTCCTAGCATAGCTGAGACTTTAGTCACTAATTTTCATCGCTCCTGGGTTTGATAATGTTATTATACTATATTAAATATAGTACCATAGACAAAATATAAAAATATTATTATTTATCTGCTACATCTAAATTTTTAAAAAATATTAGCTTTTTAAATATATTTTTTATATTTTATATTTTATATTAAAGTGGTACTTTAAGTATATTAAAATATAATAATGATAAGAAATATAGATTTTAAAATCACTTAAACTACTTATATTTTATGATTTTAAAAATTATAAATATTGTTATGGAGATTAGTACTTATTAAAAGTTGAAGTAGTCTATTACATATCATTAACATTGTTTCTGTATATCTTTTTATATAGAGAAAATGCTTATATAAATTAAGATTATTATCTTTATGTTTCATTGATTTTTATTTAAATTTATGGCATTATAACAATGTTATTGAGGCTAATATTTTTCGGTGAAAGGTAAGGTTTTACTCTGATATTAGGGTATTGATGATGTGTAATTATTTTTTTTCCTGAAATGACATTTTCTTAGATTGTAGCCTTTTGTATTGTGTCTAATGACGCTCAATCATATTTTTACCTGTATGTGATTATAGTTATTTATCAATTTATAAATTATTAGTCTTAAAAACAGTATTATCACTTTATCATATTACACAAATCTTAGACTATATCTGAGGTAACGAAAAACTCAATGCGATTATATTCATTTATGAGTGTATAATAAGTATCATAAGA
>NW_003314479.1:2595-8723 GCF_000143415.4 Selaginella moellendorffii | reverse complement strand
TTCACAGATATCCCAAGACAAAAAAAGTCGCGATGTAGCACACTAAGGACACAGCAAGCAAGGCATTATACCTGTGAAGTGTGCATCTTGCTCTATGTATAAAACTTCAGTACAAGTTCAAGTTCATTCAAATTGTACAACTTGAAGAATCTTCTGGAGCTCTAGCTGCTTGATTCACACAGGATGGGCTCAATAGAAACCAGAACGTTTTTTATTCCATGAGACCAGGAGCACTGCAGCTTGGAATAGTTCCTGGTTCCCAATGTAGCCACTAAGAATAAGGATAAGGGAACACCATTTGTGAGATTTGTCAGCAGGTAATGTCATCCGCACTAAATTTTTTGATTTTTTTATCAATACAGAATTTATTCGATCAACTTACAAAATTTCCTTGTCATGCTCGCTCGATGTTGTTGATATTGCATGGAGTTATGCATCCAAGTCGACTGTGAGAATTCCTCATCCCTTGCTGACCATGGCAAACTTTCTCAAGTCAGAGTTCTCCTTCTCCTACCCAGCTGTAAGTTCCATGGCACAAGGCTCCTGGCTGCCATGAAATCAAAGATGTGCTTAGGTTGTGTTCTTTGCTCTCCACACACGGACATTGAGAGACTCAGCACTGGTTGGGCGAGTCCCATTTCTATAAGAATGGAACAAGCTCAAAACCTGTTTTTTCATGTTCAGTAGATTCTATTTTTGCCCTGCTGGGATTTTATTGATGGAGGCTTTATGGAGTGATCCTTGTGATGGTGGTGGGCAGGAGAAAGATGAGGCTGGGAATCCTGAAATCCCATGCTCTTGTTGCAGCAGGTTGAAGGTAGGGACTTGGTTCCTTGAGTTGTCTGAGAGTTCTAAGCAATTCTGGCTCTTCCTCATTTATTTTTCTCTCTTTTGTGTTTGGTAGTATGCTCATCAAAAGTGTGTGCAGCACTGGTGCAACTAAAAAGAGGACACCATCTGCAAGATTTGTCTGCAGGTACATCATTTACAACTTACAATTTGCTTACCTTCCTTATGTTTGCTGATTTCAATCATTCTTTAGTTTTAAATGCAGCCAAGGTAGAGCTCCATTCCTGAGAGTTATGACACAACACTTAAGAACTTAACTGCAAATGTGGATTTCCGCACAAGGGTCACCAACCTGTCGCTGCTTCCATCGCTGCATGATGTTTGTGGTCATGAGAAAAAAACAAAAGCTGCAGAAGGCACAGCTTAGAATCAAAGCTGTAAGTCTCAGTAGCAACTGGTAGTAGTAACAAGGTAAGAAACTTTGTTGTTTAGGCCGGCTGAGATTTCTAAGCAAGTTTCTGGCTTACCTTGCTTGTGTTCTATGATTCTTATGATCATTTTTTCATTTTTTTTTTCATTTTCTTGGTGTTTGGTGCCTCACCTCTGTTTTGCAGCTTTTTAAATGCTACACAGCATCAATCCAGTTTCATGCCACTCCTATTGCTCTCTCCCTAATGACCACTCAAGGTATGTGTACTTTTTCTTTTCCTTGACATGCTTACTCAGATTCTTCATTGTTTAGTTTATAATTTTTTTTTTATAGTGCTGCTTTTTCATTAAGCAATTTCTGTGAAGCTGAGGTAGAGCTCCATTCCTAAGAATTGTGCTTAAGAACTTTCATAGAAGGGTCACTAAACTGTCACTACCACCATCACTGCATGATATCTGTGATTTTGTGGCTCAAACTTGTCATGAGAAAAACCAGTTAGTGCAGTAAAGAAATGACTAAAAAAGGCATGAAGGAATTGCAAACCTGGTAAAGCTGTATAATACACAGATTGGAATCAAAGCTGTAAGCCTTGGTAGCAACCTATAAAAATAAACATGCTAAAACAAATTAAGAAAAAGAAATAGTTTAAACAATTATAGTTACAAATACATCTTTTCAAATTGAAAATATTCTCTACTACTCCCAGCGGAGCTGGGATCCCTGCTAGTATATTTAAACAAAAGAGTAGCATATGCTGGGGACGCTTATTCTGGGCATATGCCAAGATCTAACAGCTGAGATATAATTACAAAAGGTCGTAACTTTTCAAATCAGAAATTTTTTAATTGTGGCTTTTAGGGTGAACGAGAGCGAGGAGAACCACAGGGTGCTATGCAAAGAGCAGGCAAATCTATGGGTTACTGCAAGGTTCTCCCTCTCTCCTGCTTTCCCTGTGTGTGGGATTATGTGCAGAATTCTCTTTCAGTGTACTTCAGAATTATATTTTCTTCTGGTAAGAAAATGGTGCTGTGTACAGTGCTGCGTGCATGGTGCCCCATCTTTGATAAGGTTGGTTTACGTGTTCTGCTATGCTGGCTGAAAGTGTATGGCTTGCTTTCTCTTTTACAAATCTATCCACAACGTAGCTGTCAGGTCTTGCCTCCATTTCTCTGTCACTGTTCCAGTAGCATCAAAGACTGTGTACATGACAGCCATTGAAAACCACAAGAGGTACTCACAAAGTCTTACGAAAACTTGTAGATTGATCTGTGTGGTTCTCATAGATTATCCAGACTCAGGATCTTTGTATAACACACCAGACTCAGGTGGCAAGTGTGGAGTCCCATATCGAACTTATTTTCGGATGCCTGTCCAAGACATATGGTACTCGATGGCTATCAGCCCCGTGCATTTCACAGTCATCTCTACAGAACACGACTGGAGCTTGACCAGGGAACAAGTATGCATTCTTATTCTTTTCATCTTTACTTCAACAAAACCTTCTTCTACAGTACGCTTAGATGAAATCTGACCTTGAATCTGTCAACAGATTCAGTACACCATGGATAGTTTTCACAGGGTAATTGTTTTTATCCACATTTTCATTCTGTAAACTCATGTGTGCTATTTTTCTTTCAGTCATCGACCTATGTACTCCACTCAACTGTGGGGAATTATTTCTAAACTTTACCAGGTGTGGATCCGAAATTTGTAGCAGCTGTGGAACCATTGCTCTTGAGAAACAAGGTAAAACACGAGCTCTTCAAAGGGAAAACTAGAATGAAACTGTCTTTTTTCTTTTTTTTTTGCACAGGTTGATTTAGCAGTGTGGGGGCATGTTCACAACTATGAGCGAACTTGTGCTGTGTTTCAGGGCCACTGCCTGCAGCACGTGATCAAGGATTTAGTGGGCGTTGATTTCTTTGACATTAGAATTTACTCAGCTCCAGTTCACGCCGTGGTTGGCATGGCCGAATTCAGCCTGGATGACTTCCCTCGTAATGTAAGCTTGCAGCTTTGTTTCCTATATTGAAGCTCTTTATATGGTATTGATATTCTACCTTTTCTTTTCTTTTTTTGTCGACAGTTTAGTTCATGGAGCTTGATTTGAAGGTCGGCATTTGGATATGACAGCTGATAAGACAAAGCTACTGTTTGAGGTAGATGAATTGCGTTCTTGGTTCTTGCATGTTATTTATTTATTTCTCATTCCAGTACATTACAACAGACGGAACAGTAGCTGACCGGTTTAAAATTGCCAAGCTAGACTGGGGATTTTCCAGGCCATGAACGATTTCAAGCTTTACAAGTTCAATAGTTGGCTTGTAGAGCTTGCTGATTTTCTTGACACTGCCAAGAGCTCTTGCTTTGCTGCGCAGCACCTGTTTTTGGATCTTGCCAGTTGCGGTTTTGTCCAAGGCCGTGAGAATGACGATGCTCTTTGGCACCATGAACTTTGGCAAATGCTGTGGACAGAACGAGAGTATCTCCTCCTTGTTGCTTCTCACGCCGTGCTTGAGGGACACAAATGCACATGGAGACTCGCCCCACTGCTCATCTGGCCGCGCCACCACAGCAGCTTCCAACACTGCTGGATGCCTGGAAGAAAAAGAAGCAAACTTTAACGAGAAACAAAGAAGAAAAAACTCTCCTTTTACCTGTACAAGATGCTCTCCACTTCCAGGCTGCTAATGTTCTCCCCTCCAGAAATGATAATATCCTTGGCTCGATCCTTGATCTTGATGTATCCATCGGGATGCCAAATTGCCAAGTCCCCGGAGTGGAATCATCCTCCTCTAAAACTCTCCAGCGTTGCCTCTGGATTGTTCAAGTACCCCTTGAACACCATGTTCCCACGCATGCAAACTTCACCAATGGTGACACCGTCCTTGGCAACCGGTTCCAGAGTTTCGGAGTTGAGCACCTGTAAGCTGTCGAGGCAAACGTATTTTACGCCCTGCTGAGCCTTGAGCCTGGCCTGCTCATCAGGCGAAAGGCTGTCCCATTCGGGATTCCACTCGCACACTGTGCATGGAGCACAGTGCATGAAAGAGTGGGAAGGGCTAGCTGCCTATTTTTCTTTCTATGCACTTCCTTTGTGGTTATGTCCAGTTTATTTTTGAGTAGGTGGTATCTGTGGTTATATATATTTGAATGTGGAGTCATGCTAGAGAAATGCGAAACAACATGATGACTTGAGTTCCAACCCAGGCCCAGTGCATCTGGCATATCTCTTTTTATTGACCCACCACAATGATGAGCATCTCTTATACTAAGAAGAACACATAAGCGTTTAGGTAATAGCTTATAGTGCCACAACTTCGTCTGTCTGTACCAACTGTCAGCATTGCAAACTTTATGGAGTCATATAGAGGCCGAGACTCTATAGGTTCTGTTGAAGGTGTTGTAGTGAGCATCAATGATATAGGCTATAATAGTGGTCAACTCACAATAATAGATAACATCAACAACTCTGATATGATAATAGTAAGTTCAATATAGCATGTGGAGTCCTGACAATAATCTATATGATGACAGCTCAAATTCCATGGCAACATGATGGAATTATTCAAAAAGTTGATGAATGAATTTTTTTCTGGAACTCCACCAACAAGATGTTTCATTAATTTACAAGGAGATGGTTATTTCAGAGAGCAAATGTCACAGGCATGAGCATTGTTTTATGTATAATAGATGATGCCAAAATAGTTCCTTGACACTGTTTTTCAGAATATTGCAAGGGAATGCATAGGGGTAAGTGCAAAAGGAAATGAAACAAGCCCATATTAAATACATGTTGTTTTGCAGATACCTGGATACTTTGAAGTAGATAAGCTCTGTCCAGTTTTTATATACACAGTTTGTTCATCATGCTGTGGATCAAGATTGCAACAAACTTCTAAAGATGAAGCAATATGTAAATATGTACATATGCAGGACCTATAAAGGAACACATCACGCTAAAGGCCCAGCTTCACCTTGGACAAGGCACGTTCCAAGTAACTATACATTCTTAATCAGTGAGTCCAAAGATGTGCTAGCATTTGCACCAGAAAGAGAAAAGCTTACCTCACTTTCAAAGTGTAATCAACAAGTTCTTGCATTCTAGAAACTTTGACATTCCTTCAAAAAAATAAACCTTTGCCTTTACATCTGTGCCTTTACTCTTTGATTTCTGATGTTGAAGCATGTGAAGCTCTTATGCAGAATTGGTCAGAGTCTAGAACAATGCACTGGATCTTTCAACGGAAACATGGGGAATATTTGAAAGAACCCGGCACTTGAGGTGATATGCTCATTAAAGTTTGTGATTTATTTATCTTGAGGCATATTTTCTTAGGCACTTCGAGCATTGACTTACATGGGAACTTTCATTGATGGGGGCAACGATTCCATTGCTGGAATATCAGTAAGCAGCCAAAAGAATATCTGGTCTGTCTCTAGAGATTGCAAAGTTGTATCAACGGTCCAAGATGACGGAACTAAAGCCAAAGTGATAGATGTTTACAACTCGATGTGCCTTTCATTGGTGATTCAATGAACACCAAAGTGCATATCCTTCAAGGTTAATGTAATTACACAATATGTATTTAAAAATCATGATATAGAAAAGGCTGAACTTCTTCTTACAATCGAGTAAGCTTTCCCACACTTTCACTGTGAAAACTTTTAACATAACCATGAAATCTCATGCTTGAATAATTCTTTGTTAATATAAAGAAACAATATAAACAAAAAGCCAACAACTGAAATATATATGACACTCCCAGATTTTTCTTCTGATATTTCTTTTATAAAAAATAAACACAAATATAAAGCACTACGACTACTAATGTTAGTTTTGTCTAAATACATTACAAATAGTTATTTAGTTAAATTGTTTTAACTAATTACATTACATATGTATGTA
>NW_003314479.1:1727-2495 GCF_000143415.4 Selaginella moellendorffii | reverse complement strand
TTTTTCTCTGTTTCATGTTAAGGGACAGAGTTCTAAGAAGCTGAGATGCCAACTAAGGACATTAGCAGCCACTGCCAATGGTCTTTTCATGCCAAGGTGACACACAAAGGGAAATTTGTATTCTTTGAAACAGGCACAGCTGGGTGTGTTATGTCATTTGATGTTGCCGATGCATAAAGTTCCAAAATACGTATTGCTGGGTTTGGCGAGAATGCAAAGCATCTTTCAAGCAAGATTGAGCAAGGCAGTGTCTATATATTTTCATGGAACAGTGGTGTACAGTGCTCTAAACCAGCATATACACCATATAAATCAAATTGGGAGATAAAAGCAAGCAAGACTATGGATCAAGTGTGTAGAGGACGATCTACATATTCCAAAGGTTGTTCTTAATAGAACGAGTGTTTTAGATGCTTCTAAGCTCGGCCAAGAGACATTTGTAGATGTGATTGGGGGTGGTATGTGGATTGGACAAAAATTTTTCCTAAGGATTCTGGAGCATTCATGAGAATTCTTTGAGTGATGAATCGGGCCACAGTATAGACATGTGTCTGTGGGATTCAAAGGCTGAAGATGAAGGTTCAGAAATAGAGGAGAAACCTGGACGAGGGGAGAGGCCTATCGTATGCGTGAAGGGCAGCTGGATTTCAGATTACAATGGCAAGTCCATTTCAGTCACAGGTGGCTCTAACCTTTTAGTTGATCCTGAATTAGAAGATGTCTCACGGCTGTGTGAATGGATGGTTGCTAGCTACAACACAACCATAT
>NW_003314479.1:0-1566 GCF_000143415.4 Selaginella moellendorffii | reverse complement strand
TGCGTGAAGGTTGTCAATGGAAGCCAATGTGGCAAGAAGGTTACTCAGGTTTCGGAAAGTATGTGGCAATGCACTTGTGACACTGATTCTGGAGATATTCACTTCAAATATGCACTACACTTGTGTATTCCCGACAGCACTGGACATATATAGGCGGTTGCATTTGATGATGCTAATGAAATTGTAGAGATGCCTGCATGTAAGCTGGCTGCACTACAAGATGATGATTATACTGTTTTTTTTACTGTAATGGACTCTATTTGATAAAAAATGTACAATCTGAAGATTCGTTGCAAGCTTGAATGCTACAGAGATACCAAAAAATTATAGTTGGACTCGACACTTAAATGAAGAATGTGCGAGAAAACAAAAACTATATTTTATTTCTTTCTACAATTGTTTTATAATTTGTTGTGTGTGGTATCAGGTTGCTGAGTATAAGCCAAGTTGGAGCTTTCAAACCTAATGTTGTGTAGAAGTTGATGAATGATTAAAACAGTTTGTAATAATGTAATTAGTTACAAATTGTTTAAATTTACTAAGTATTGCCAAAATTGCTACAGAATAGATTTAATAAATATAACTTTTGTTACATATAAATATGTGAATTAATAAATAATTTAAATATTAAAAAGATATGATTGTCACTAATGTACAATTTTAATACTGTAATATAATATTATCACTAAAATTATTAATACTGTAATAAAAATATTATTATATGCATATATCTTAATAATATAATTTGAGTTTTAGTACATAGACTATTTTTTTTTCTAAAACTACGAGTCTATGGTATAGATCATACTAGATATGGTAAGTCATATAGAGCAGAATACAAAATAATAATCACTTCCGCTGCCACCATGAACATCTAGATACATGTATGATCTTTTAAAGCTTTAGTTTCTTCCTCTCACAGAATATCAAGTTTCTAGATTTTCACTCGTGCAGCCATTTGTATTGAACCTATCCTTAAGAGTATCTTATAATGAGTAATTCCACTTATAGAAGATCAAAGATACAATCTTATGAGTTTTACTTATTATGTTACAATGTGTGTTGGTGATAGAGTCAATTGCAAAAGGAATTTTTAATATAAATATTATATTATGTTTAACCATATATTTTATAATTATGATTATGTTAAAAATTAAAATTATGATTATAAATCTTTTCTAAAATAATTTTTTATCAATAATCTTATGGTACTTATTAATACAAACATAAAAAAATTAAACCCATTGAGTTGTCAAATGGCTAAGATATAGTCTAAGATTTATATATTATCATAAAATTTTCTAACACTTAATCCTACATTGCATTTATACATGAAAATCAACTGCAATTTAATTATATTAGACCTATCTATATAGCATTCATGACATTTCTGATAGTTTATAATTCTAGCATAAAAAAATGACTATATATCATCAAACCCTACTCTACCCCAGTATAGAGTAAAACATTAAAATTCATTTATTATAATTAAATTTCACCATTCATAACAATGTTATAAATCCTTAATTTTAAATATATATACATGAATATAGAGAGATAATATCT
>NW_003314478.1:34221-42361 GCF_000143415.4 Selaginella moellendorffii | reverse complement strand
TCCACGCGCTATCATTGATTTTTTGTTTGGGAGCTTGTGTAGACATTTGCTAGTAAAGCATAGGGTGTCTTGGGGGTTGCGTCGGCTACGTCCATTACAGATCTCACTACATCGTCTCCCAGTATTAGATTGTTATAATCCTCGTGGCTCTTGCATGCTCCGAGAAGGCACGTCCACTCGAGAGCACTGGGAACGAACGGCATGCTTAAGATTAGATCTTTGGCGTCGTGAAGAGTAAAGCAGCTTCACGTAGTTTGCTAGTTAGAACAAACGCATTTAACATTGTGTTCCACGAAACCATATCCATTTCGGGCATCTCGTTAAAGAGTCTTAAAGCAAAGTCACAATGCCCAGATTGAGCATACGCCGAAAGAATAGAGTTCCAAGAGCACAGGTCTAGCTGCGGCATTTGATAAAATCTTCACAAGCTCCTAGTCTGAGGGTTGTGAGAGCAACATTATCGTACAGGAAGTAAGATCAAGCTCCGGCATTTGATAGAAAAAGCTCTTGGTTTCCTCCCCGGGGCTGTTCTTGGCAAGAACAGCGAGCATTGTTGTCCACGACAAGAGAGCTCTCTGCGCCATGGAGTCAAATATAAGCTTTGATTGTCTAGCATCACGGCAGCATCGCATCACGGTTTTGCACGAAACGAGATCTATCTCAGGCATCTCGCGGAAAATCCTTTGTGCCGAATCGACATCCTCGTTCAGTCCGTACGCGCCAAGCATCGTGGTCCAGGCGACGAGATCGTGCTGCGGCATTGCATCAAACAAAAGCTTTGCTCCGTGCAAATCTCCGCCCTGCGACAAGGCAACCAAGATTGTCGTCCATGACACAAGGTCACGAGCCTCCATAGAATCGAAAACACGTTTCGCTCCCTCTACATGCCCGTTCCGGGCGTATGCCGCAAGAATGGAATTCCTAGACACGAGATCATACTCGGGCATCCCGGAGATAATCCTTTCGGCATATTTTAGATCCCAGCTGTGTGCGTGGACTGACAGGATTGCACTCCATGAGAGAAGGCTGTGTTGCGGCATCTCATCAAATGTTTTTTGGGCATTGACAAGATGCCCATTTCGGGCATATGCCAAGAGCATGGATGTCCATGCAAAGACATCCTTTTGCGGCATTTTGTCGAAGATCTCTTTTGCATGTTTAAGATGGGAGTTTAGAATGGGAGTTTTGAGTGAAAGCCCACGAAAAGGAGTCTTTGTGTTTGATGGTATCAAAGATTTGGGGTGCCTCTTGTGGGCTTCCATATTTGCCAAACATCTGGATGAGTTTGTTGCTGAGGAAGGAATCATCAGAAAGTGGATGATTCCTTTTAAGATTCAAGTAAATCTCTCTTGCTTCATAAAGGCTTTTGCAGGATTGAATAAAATGAATGTTAGTGTTCATAATCCAACCCAAAATAAAGATTGTTGTAAGAACATGCCTAGATTAAATAATATTTAATGATAATAATAAAAACTCATTATGAGAAGAATAATTTGTTTGTAACACTGTTTAGTATTTTTATTAACCTAATTGATCAATCCAAATTAAATAGTAGAATAAAGTAGAATATACTAAAAAAGTGTTTAAACACAAAATGAATTTAATTATTAGATGGTAGAATATTTTAAAATATCAAAGTTAGTGCTAAAAGTGGTTATCCTAACACTCAATATCCTAATACCCTTAATCAGTTGCAAAATGAAATGTTTTATTCATATGCTCTTTCTTTCTATATTTCACAATAATATCCCAAAATCTTTAACTAATTGAAAAAAGATATGCATTCTTATTCATAAACTTTTTCTTTTTATATTTGATCATTTTTTTAAGTAGCACTCCCCTGAGAACCCCACTCTTTTATTAGATGTTTATTAAACATATAGTGTGATTCCCCTAGCCAACTAATATAATTTTAATTTCTGGGAAGTTATCTAACGCATTATTATTCAAACCTAAGAATATTTAATCCAAAATATCCCAAAATTTTTAACTAATTGAAAAATAAAGTATAATTGGTTCTTTCTTTTTATATTAAACTTTTATGTAAATCAGAATAATAGCCCTGTTTGAATATAACATTTTTTTAGATTGTTTTCAATAACTTTTGCAACTTGGTGGGAACAAAGCAAAAATTCAAAAATTTGTAGTCCAAAAATCAAAAAATTTCTTTAAATGATGGTGAGTTATCTTTGGCCATATCAAATATTAATGACCTCTAGGTAGCAGCTTAAACAAATATAATTATTTCATGGTTTTAATATTTTATAATCCAAAAAATACAAGTGGGAAAGAAGATGTAAATATCGGGAAGGGGATAGGAGTCTTGTATTACAAGAAAGTCAAGTAGGACAATTTTTTTTTTCCTCTGAGGGATTTCAGTTAACTTTAGACGTTTAGTCTATATTTAAGATATACTATTAAGCACTGATTACAAACGAATTTTATGAGTGAAAAAATTAAAACAAATAAATTAAAGTATATTCCCTAAATATTTATAGTATTTTTCTTTCACCTTATAAATATTTTAATTTTTTATGAATATAATAAGAATATAAATTAAACAAGCACCAAGAGACATGAAGAAGGTGGCACCGTTGGCCATTCTCTCGGTGGCGTGCACTTTCTTCTTTGGTTTCCAAACTGTTGCAATTTGTTCTTGGCTCCAACCATTTTTCCTCTTGCATTTCTTCCACAAATCAGGGATTTCGCACAATTCTTGCTCATGGAGCTCTGGGGCGCTCACAATTCTCCTGATGCTCATCCTCCACACCACTGCCACAAGCCTGGCGTTCCTGGCATTCTTCCTGGGAAAGGTGAGCCTGGACAACTCCACCACCAGCAGCGTGCCAATTGTGGGAAGAATTTGGGCACTGGCGCTGTGGATGTTTCTTCTCCTCCCATTTGTTGCAAGCATCGGCTACAGGAAGCGTTTTGACCGAGCAAGAACGTCCCAGCCGCTGGTATTCGCGTCGATCTGGACCACGGCGTGGTTGTTGTGGAATCGATTCGGCGGCGTTGGCTCCTTCCTCCATCCCGCCGTTTCCCAGGTTACAATCTTGCCGCTGGTGATGAGCGCCGGCGTGTGGGGGATCGATGGGATCTCATTCCTCATGGTGTGGTTCTCGGCGATTCTCCACGACAGGGCCGTTGTAGCGCATGTAATCATGGGATGAGATTTGGATATACTGTCACCGTGGATCCTTGAAACCTTGGGGGATAAATGGGGATAAAATAGCCACTAAGGGCTCTCTCATCAAGCAATTGCCCCTTTTCTAGTTGGCTTAAGGGGAGAGAGATAAGGTGCGCTACAGTTGGTATCGGAGCAAATGGCACGGGTTCGATTCCTATTGATTAGTGGTTACTTAAAAGTATAATATACCCTTGAGCAAGGTATATTCCTACCCCTAAATTTGAAATCGTATGTATTGGGCATCCATGCGTACGTCCTTCTGTGTGGAGTATCCACGGACGAAGGTATCCACCGTGGGACTGCGGTACGAGTGGATGACTAATTGCCTCACATGGAATCGTACGTATTGGGCATCCATGCATATGTCTGGAATCGTACGTATTGGGCATCCATGCATACGTCCTTCTGTGTGGAGTATCCACGGACGAAGGTATCCACCGTGGGACTGCGGTACGAGTGGATGACTAATTGCCTCACATGGAATCGTACGTATTGGGCAAATGGCACGGGTTCGATTCCTATTGATTAGTGGTTACTTAAAAGTATAATATACCTTGCTTATGGGCAAATGGCACGGGTTCGATTCCTATTGATTAGTGGTTACTTAAAAGTATAATATACCCTTAAGCAAGGTATATTCCTACCCCTAAATTTGAAATCATACGTATTGGGCATCCATGCATACGTCCTTCTATGTGGAGTATCCACGGACGAAGGTATCCACCGTGGGACTGCGGTACGAGTGGATGACTAGTTGCCTCACATGGAATCGTATGTATTGGGCATCCATGCGTACGTCCTTCTGTGTGGAGTATCCACGGACGAAGGTATCCACCGTGGGACTGCAGTACGAGTGGATGACTAATTGCCTCACATGGAATCATACGTATTGGGCATCCATGCATATGTCTGGAATCGTACGTATTGGGCATCCATGCGTACGTCCTTCTGTGTGGAGTATCCACGGACGAAGGTATCCACCGTGGGACTGCGGTACGAGTGGATGACTAGTTGCCTCACATGGTAGTCAATAGTCAATGTCCTCATTTGAATATACTGTCACCGTGGCTGTGCCCGGGAACGGCCTTAACGGGCTGTGGCGAGACCGTTAACGGACACAGGCTGTGGCGAGACCGTTAACGGACACGTGGAATAATGTTATTGGAGGATGAGAGGGTTCTCTAGAATTGGCAACTGGTAGCCTGGTTCTCCAGAACCTGCAACTGGTAGCCTGGTTCTCCAGAACCTGCAACTGGCAGCTAGGTTCTAGTGCCTCACATGGAATAGCTGGTTTACACAATGGAAGGATTGGTAAAAATAACTGGTCTACACAATGGAATAGTCAATGTCCTCATTTGAATATACTGTCACCGTGGCTGTACCCGGGAACAGCCTTAACGGGCTGTGGTGAGACCGTTAACAGACACGTGGAATAATGTTATTGGAGGATGAGAGGGTTCTCTAGAATTGGCAACTGGTAGCCTAGTTCTCCAGAACCTGGCAGCTGGCAGCTAGGTTCTGGAGAACCTGGCAATTGTCAGCCACATTCTCGCAGAGAACCTGACTCAATCCGACGGCTGCCAACGGTTGAATCAAGTTAACGGGCTGTGGCCAATCTGACGACTGCCAACGGTTGAATCAAGTTAACAGGTGAGCCACAGCCCGTTAAGGAAAAATCCGACGAGAAGCATGCTACACAGCTGCATCGTGGGCCACTCCCTGGCGTTTGGGGCCATTGCTTTCTCAATCTTGTTCTACAGCAGCGCCAGGGTCTCCATTTTCTCGGGTGATTTCTTCCAGAAGGACATCGCCCTCACGATGAAGAAAACAGTGCTGGTCTCTTGCGTCCTGGGCAAGTTCCTCTTCTACGAGGACATGGATGTGATGCTCAACAGGACGAGCCAGCACTTCCGAGCCGGCGATCGATTGGTCCTCTGGTCCGAGGCTGCGGTGAAACTCGACCTCAAACAGGAGAGGGATTCTCTCCAATTCAAAGCCGGACAGATCGCTTCCCAGCACGGCACCTACGTTGGCATCACTTACGAGTACAAGGACGTGAGCACTGGAAGAGTCGGGAACTATTTCGACCTCGTTCTTCCCGATGGCTCCATTGGATTTAGCTACAGGAAAGCCCACTTGGTTCCATTGGTATGGAACTCCAGGGGATCCCATTCTTCCTGTCATCAAGACCGAGCTCGGCCGGATTGGAGGAGCTATTTGTTACGATTTCGAGTTCCCAGACCTGATGCGCCAGGCCGGGAAAAAGAGGTAGAGCGCAGTTATGATGGTGTTCTCTAAGTTTCTGGTGAATGCTTTTAGGATTGATATCAACCGCGACTTGGGGAGCAAGCAGTCCCCGGGCGAAAGAGGCCGATGCTTTCCGTGTCGTGGAGAATGGCTTCAGTTGGTTTCGATGCTCCACGGGAGGCGTTTCAGCGGTTGTAGATCCATCTCTCCAGACATTCGATTACAGGTGTGACAGTTTTGATCAATCAAAGCTCTCTAATGTTCTTCTGTTTCTTTGGCAGGGAAGGTATCTCCGACTCGGTCTTCGCCATGGCGCTCCCAGTACTCGGGAAGGCCTGGACACTTTACAGGCTACGGCTTTCGTTTCGCTTGGCTAGTGGCAGCACTCGCTGCGGTACACGTCTCCATGCTCTGCCTCCCTCTTGGAGCAGTGATGTATATCCTTGACACGTCCCCTCCCGCCTTTGTGTTCTACATCACTGGTGACCGATCCTTCAAGGAGTTTGAGAGGTCGGAGCTACATTGAGTGCCATTGTCAGAGGAATCAAACGTGCTTGTCTAAGATTCTTGTGAAGCCCAATCTGTAAGGAAGTGTATACAAAACATGGGTGATATGGACGTAGCACTTGCATTGACTTAATCGTCGTTTGGTGCAACGAGACTAGGCTGGATACCGAAGCACCGCACGATTTGGAAAAGTCCAAGGCGTTGGATCGAGTCGGCTGGAGTATCGATTGCAAAGAAGGCAGCCCCACGCTGCCATGACGAGGGCATCGCGTTCCATCTCCATCGCTCCAAAGAGCTTCGTGTGAGCATCGTGACCCAAAGGAATATTTGCTTTGTTAGTACCTATCATGGTCGTCGTCAGGCATTAAACATTGGTCGTTTGATAGTTTTCGATGAAGAGTTTTGAGAACATTCGCATAGAATCAAACACCTCAGCGGATCATCAAACACAATTTTCGCCTGCTGCACTTTCCACACACCTCAATCGCTAGGTGTTGCAAGGCATCTGTCTGATTGAAGTTGCTCGCGATCTCTCAGAGCCCCTGGTGATTTGGTCCAGGAGGTCCACGCTCAGATCCTGGGAATGTTGGGTGTTATATAGACAAATGATTTGTTTTTTTTCCCATTTTGTCAATATTTGAATTTATCAAGCATGAAACGCAATTGGTACTTCTAGTTAAATTCTTGAGCAATTTGACAACATAATCCAGGCAGCAGTTTTTTTTTCCTTATATTCTGTCAATGCCAGGCGCATACATTTGCCAGGAGACGATACATAGCTCTGCTGCTCGCAATTCCAGACACCCATTTTGATACGCAGGTTCCACACTCGAGGCTCCGACATGCAGCTAAAAGGCACAGCCAATCCAAAGAAGTGGGAACAAATGGCATGTTTGCAATGAGTTCTCTTGCATTGTCAATGTAACCAGCTCTTGCCAAGCCATCGATTATGCAGGAGTAATGCTGGTGACATGGCTGAATGCCACAATCAAAAGCCATCGAAACAAAGCAACTTCTAGCACATTTAACACTGCCAACTTGGCCGTGAGCATTGAGAGCGGAGACAAATCCAACTTGGTTGTAAATGCCGGCCATCTGCATAGTGTGAAACAACTCAAACACAGAAACCGAATCCCCTGCTTGGGTACATGCAGTGAGCATTGCATCCCAAGAAACTTCATTCTTCCCTGGCATCTGGGCAAAAGTTTTTCTTGCAAGTGAACTCTGGCCACTAAGACCATAGGCAGCAAGCATTCTAGTCCAAGAAATTACGTCCTTCTCCACCATTGCATTGAACATGACCCTTGCTTCTACCATATACCCGTTTTGGGCATAAGCATCAAGCATGGTGTTCCAAGAAACTAGATGTTGGTATGGCATTTTATCAAAAAATCGTCGTGTCAAAGTCCATATCTCTTGATCCTGTGTATCCATACAATAGTGAACTCCACAATACTAAACTTTAACATGGCATTTTGTCAAATATACACTTTGTTATTCTTGCATCTAAATTTACAATCTAATAAGTTTTTATGATTGTTTTAAAGACTAATTTTTGGGACTAAAGTAAAATCCTAAAGCATGCATTTTTTTTACAAATGGAGGTTTTGTTTATAAACCTTTTTTCTATTCTATTACATTAATTTGGTGCTTAACAATCCTTTAGGAATGATCATCTACAATCATATTTAGGCTATCCTTTAGTCACCAATGGTACTTCTCTTAAGGTTTACCAACTTTGGTTCTCGTTTTATATTTGTTAGCCATGAGAATTAAATTAGGCTCCAATACCAATGTTATAATTTAGTGTGAAAATACAAAATTTAATCTTCTCTTAAGGTTCTTCACCACTTAACCACCCTTGAGCTTTTGAATTTTTGATGAATTCCAAATGTATAATAAGAATAATGGGTAAGTTAAACACGGTTGACTAACTTAAAGCATAATTTAACTCTATACTTATGGTGTTTAACTAAAGTTTAAACCCAATCTCTATAATTCCAGAAGGGATTAGAGTGTATCTCAAGTTCTTTCTCCTGCAATGGACACCCGTCAATTTCGGCAACGAATCCCCCTACTCAATCATGTTTGGGCTGGACAGATGTGGCACCACCAACAAGGTGCACGTCATCTACAAGCACAAAGGCCCTAAATCCGACAAGCACATCGAGCATCACCTCAAGTACCCGCCATCGC
>NW_003314478.1:22143-33887 GCF_000143415.4 Selaginella moellendorffii | reverse complement strand
GACGATGCAGGACGGCATTCTTTTTGACAACATCCTGGTGGCGACCGACGAGGCTGTGGCAGCAGAGTACAGGGAGACGAAATGGAAGCCCAAGTACGAGGCTGAGAAGGAGAAGCAAAAAATTGAAGAAGCGACTCCGAGTCCTGACGGCATCCAGGTACTTTTCCTTTATCTTCTTTTGTCTGTCTTTTTTTTGTGTGTGTGTGTGTGTGTGTGTGACGACCTTGAATCTTTTCAGGCAAAGATGTTTGAGTACCTGCGCAAGGTTGCCGACATCCCGGCTTTGGCGTCACAGAAGGAAAAGATTCTTGTAAGTAAAACACACGAGCATGAACTTTGTCTCGTCTTCTAACTTTTTCTTTTCGTTGTGACAGGATCTTCTGGAGAAGGCCGAGAAGTTCCCAACCATTTCTTTGAGCGCCATAGCTGTGATCCCGCTCGTCGTGGTGGTCACGCTGTTTAAGATTCTATTTGGTGGCAAGAAATCGCCCCCCAAGAAGACGAAGGTACAATTAGCAATACCCTGCGCGAGTTTTGGACTGTCATGGTCGTTTGTCTTGCGTAGGTGACTGTAGAGAAGTCCAAGAAGGAAGACATCTCCAGCCCGGACGATTCCAAGGACAAGGCGGAGGACGACGCGGCTGGCAACGAGATTGAGAAGGAAGGCGAGGGCGCCCGCCAAAGGAGAACCCGACGCGAATCGTAAGAAAACAGGAGGCGAGAGAGAGCTAGAAGAATCAAAGCTTTTACTCGAGAGAAGACAAGAGAAGAGCGCTCAAAACGTTGTATTGTAAGTGGATGTTTCCCTTTTTTTTGGATTTTACTTGAATCACTATAGTACCTGAAGTACATAGAATTGCTGAATAGATTCTACGAGATTCTACTTACTAGTTCCAAAACAGTGCTAAGATCGTGGCCAGCTCAATCCTTGGCTGTAAGAAAAACAAACAAGTTCAATACAAACAAATTGTACGAGTTTTGGAAAACCACATATTTACAAACATTCATATGCATGGCTATTTCTCATACAGAGTATTTAGCAGCCTCCACCGCCTCCACCACCGCCTCCTCCGCAGCCACCACCACCGCCTCCTCCGCAGCCACCACCACCGCCTCCTCTGCAGCCACCACCACCACCACCACCACCGCCACCACAGCCTCCTCCGCCGCCAGTGCCAGCACAAGCTCCGCCACCACTGCCGGCAGCCCCCATGAAGGCGCCCGTTGCTGCAGACGGGCGCCTTCGCCTCTGCTTTTGCCTGTTAGAGGATTGAGAGAAACCGAAACACATCTTGGATTGCGCAAGATAAAGGTATGATCGATGCGAGGAGGCTTGCGCTTATATACTAGGCAGGAGAACATCTGATTGGCCACAAGGCCTGACCATATGAAGCAAGCAAAACAACTTCCTTCACGCGCAATTTAACGAGATTTTATGCACGTATTCCTTAAAGGTTGGATAGACAAATGCACATCTTGCGTTTCTTGAACACTCTGATGAAGTGTCACGACGTGGCACTGATTGCATAAACTTCTCCAGGTCCACGCGCTATCATTGCTTTCTTCGTGGCTTCCACTGAGTCAAAGTCTCAAATTGCCTTCTAGCCTGTGTATAAGCAGAAGATTATGCCCCCTTGCATGCAAGCAATCAATCCAAAATGTGTTTCAGTTTCTTTGCATCTCCAAAAAGGCGAAAGCCAAGAAGACGCTCCGATTTCGCGGGAGCAATGTTTAGTGGTGGCCACCATGGTGGAGGCCACAGTGGAGGCTCTGGTGGTGGTCATGGTGGAGGCCACGGTGGAGGAGGCTGTGGTGGTGGGGGCTGTGGCGGAGGTGATTAAAATGACTTCATGTGTACAGGAGAGAGTAAGTCCTTAGATTTTACATATAGTGTGGATTTTTTGTTTGGGAGCTTGTGTAGACGTTTGCTAGTAAAGCATAGGGTGTCTTGGGAGTTGCGTCGGTTACGTCCATTACAGATCTCACTACATCGTCTCCCAGTCTAAGATTGTTATAATCCTCGTGGCTCTTGCATGCTCCGAGAAGGCACGTCCACTCGAGAGCACTGGGAACGAACGGCATGCTTAAGATTAGATCTTTGGCGTCGTGAAGGTGGCCGGCTCGGCTCAAGAGATCTACCATGCAACTGTAGTGCTGCCTTGTGGGCTCAATGGCGTGATCCACAACCATGGAAGCGAAGAAGCTCTTTCCCGCTTGAAAGCTGCCTTTGTGGCTGTTTGCGGCCAGGATGGATGCGAAGCACGATGTGTTTGGGGAATCGACGGCCTGCATTTCGTTGAAGAGATGAAAGGCCTTGCTGGCAGTGGTGCTTACTTGTGCATATGAAGCTATCATGGAGCTCCACAAGATTTGGTCTCTGTCAGGGGCTGTATCAAAAAGTTTCCTTGCGTATACAATATGGCCTTCTCGGGAAAATGCAGATATTAAAGCATCCCAGGTCACAACGTTGCGTTCTAGCATGCTATGAAAGAGTAAAGCAGCTTCACGTAGTTTTCTAGTTAGAACAAACGCATTTAACATATTGTTCCACGAAACCATATCCATTTCGGGCATCTCGTTAAAGAGACTTAAAGCAAAGTCACAATGCCCTGATTGGGCATACACCGAAAGAACAGAGTTCCAAGAGCACAGGTCTCGCTGCGGCATTTGATCAAAGGTGGCCTTCACAGGCTCCAAGTCTGAGGGTTGTCAGAGCAGCATTATCGTACAGGAAGTAAGATCAAGCTCCGGAATTTGATAGAAAAAGCTCTTGGTTTCCTCCCCGGGGCTGTTCTTGGCAAGAACAGCGAGCATTGTTGTCCACGACGAGAGAGCTCTCTGCGGCATGGAGTCAAATATAAGCTTTGATTGTCTAGCATCACGCAGCATGGCATCACGGTGTTGCACGAAACGAGATCTATCTCAGGCATCTCGCGGAAAATCCTCTGTGTCGAATCGACATCCTCGTTCAGTGCGTACGCGCCAAGCATCGCGGTCCAGGCGACGAGATCGTGCTGCGGCATTGCATCAAACAAAAGCTTTGCTCCGTGCAAATCTCCGCCCTGCGACAAGGCAACCAAGATTGTCGTCCATGACACAAGGTCACGAGCCTCCATTGAATCGAAAACACGTTTTTCCCGTTCATGCCCTTTCCGGGCGTATGCCGTTAGAATGGAATTCCAAGACACGAGATCATACTCGGGCACCCCGGAGATAATCCTTTCGGCATATTTTAGATCCCAGCTGGTGCGTGGACTGACAGGATTGCATTCCATGAGAGAAGGCTGTGTTGCGGCATCTCATCAAATGTTTTTTGGGCATTGAGAACATGCCCAGTTCGGGCATATGCCAAGAGCCTGGATGTCCATGCAAAGACATCCTTTTGCGGCAGTTTGTCGAAGATCTCTTTTGCATGTTTAAGATGGGAGTTTTGGGCGTAAGCTTGAAACATGAAAGCCCACGAAAAGGAGAAGATTTGGTGGATCTTAAAAGGAATCATCCACTTGCTGATGATTCCTTCCTCAGCAACAAACTCATCCAGATGTTTGGCAAATATGGAAGCCAGTAAATCTCTCTTGCTTCATAAAGGCTTTTGCAGGATTGAATAAAAATGAATGTTAGAGTTTCTGTTCATAGTCCAACCCAAAATATTGGACTCAAGATTGTTGTAAGAACATACCTAGATTAAATAATATTTAATGATAATAATAGAAACTCATTATGAGACTGTTTTGTTAATTTTTTGTTTAGTATTATTTGAACCTATTTGACCAATCCAAATTAAATAGTAGAATAAACTAGAATATACTAAAAAAGTGTTTGAATACAAAACTAATCTAATTATTAGATAGTAGCATATCTTAAAATCTCAAAGTTAGTGGTAAAGGTGGTTATCCCAAGACTCAATATCCCAATACCCTTAATCAGTTTTATTCATACACTCTTTCTTTTTATATTTCATTGTAATATTCTAAAATATTTAACCAATTGGAAAAAAATGCACATTTTTATTCATAAGCCCTTTCCTGTTTATATTTGATCATCTCTTAAGTAACACTATTTTGAGAGCCCCATTCTTTTCCTAAAGGTTAATCAAATATATAGTATGATTCCCTTAGCTAATCAATAGAGTTTAGATTTCCGAGAAGTCATATAACCTATTACTATTTAAATCTAAGAATAGTTAACCCTAAATATCCCAAAATTTTTAACTAATTGAAAAGTAGAGTTCTTACCTTTTATATTTGAACTTTTATGTAAGTTATTCTTTTTGATTACTTACAATTTACAAATAAGTTAAAAAATTTATGCAACTAGTGTGATTAGATTATTCTAGGAACAATAGCCTTGTTTGAATATAATATTTTTTTGGATTGCTTCCAATAGCTTTTGCAACTTGGTGGGAACAAAGCAAAAATTCAAATATTTGCAATTTAAAAATCAAAAGAATTCCTTAAATAATGGTGAGTTATCTCATGGCCATATCAAACATTAATAACCTCTAAGTGGCAGCTTAAACAAATATAACTATTTCATGGTTTTAATATTTTATAATAAAAAAAAACAAGTGGGAAAGAAGAAGATGTAAATATGGGCAAAGGGATAGGAGTCTTGTATTACAAGAAAATCAAATAATACATTTTTTTTTCCTTTTGAGAGATTTTAGTTAACTTTAGAGGTTTGGTCTATATTTAAGATATAGTATTAAACACTGATTACAAACATAAAACTGCTAGATTAAGGTATATTTTAAATATACCTAAATATTTATAGTATAATCCGTTCACCTTATAAATAATTTAATTTTTGATGAATATAATAAGAATATAAATTACCACCTACATTCAAACAAGCATGGCACCTACATTGGGATTCTCTTCAATTCAAAGCCAGATAGATCGCTTCCTAGCATGGCGCTTATGTTGGCGTCACTTACGAGTACAAGGACGTGAGCACTAGAAGAGTCGGGAACTATTTTGACCTCATTCTTCCTGATGGCTAGCTACAGGAAAGCCCACTTAGTTCCATTTATGGAGTGGTATGGAAATCTAAGGGATCCCATTTGTCGCAAATGTGACTTCGAGTATCGAAAGTTATCTGTTGGCCAATCCTTATGGACACTTTTTCCTTATTGCCACGATGGCAGGAAGTTGGTATTATTAAACTCCTTTATTAGTCCCTTTTGATCAAGTGTTAGTAAACTAAACTTTGCATCTGTACTTGGCCAGATGAATGTAAGGAAGGAATTCCTAAGTGTCTATTTAGCCAAATATACTTGGCCCGGCTTGTTAATTCTCTTTTGCTCTATCTTGCACTCGCTTGACAAAAACCCTTGCGTATTGAAATTAGTTCCTTTATATCGTTGGATGATAGCTTACTGTGTCTCCCAAACACCCTCGCTATCATGTTCTTTGTGTTAGTCTCATTTCGGTCCCAAATGTTATTTATGAAAGTGTCTAGATTTGCTCATTTGGCATATCTATAGAATGTAGAGATTGTGTTAAACACAATAGTGTTTGTCCCATATCCAAATTCACAATCTAAGGACATTCCATATTTAGTAAGTTTTGAGTTTGTCCTAGAGATTAACTCCTGATGCTAAGGGAGGCTTGGGGTGAAAGCCCAAAGCATGTGTTCCTCCAAGGGGGCAAGGGGGAGGGGGGGGGGGGGGGGGGGGGTTTTTTAAGCTTTGGGGGGTCCCAAATGTTTATAAAAGAAAGGGGGGGCTTTTTGGCTTGGCCCCCCAACCCGGGAAAAAATTTAACCCCCGGTTAAGGGGGGGGCTTTTTTCTGGGGCCCGGCTGGGGCTAAACCCAAATTTTCTTCCCAGGTAACCATGTCCCTGGGGTAAGGCCCCGGGATGGCCAAAAAACGCCCAAAATAACCTACAAAAAGGAGCCCAAAGGGGGCCGGGATTGGGAAGTTAAATACCCCAAGAATGTTCCCAAATGGTTCCGGGCCCCGGCCCTTTCCTTTTTGGGGGGGAAACCCCAGAAGTGGTCCCTGGGCCCAGTCCATCCCCCCCTAAACCCCAGCCTAAGAAGTTGGGCCCCGTCCTTTTTTTCAAGGGCCAAGGGCCTGAAACCTGGGGTCCCCACCCCCGGCCCTTGGACATGTGGCATATGACACATGGCATATGACACGTGGCATATGGAGGGTTTAGGTTCTGATTTGTGGTGTTATCTTATGGTAAATCAGCATAAGATAAAAGGTAAAACCCACGTGTGCTACATTTGGTATCAAAGAATGAGTCTCAGCGAGTACTATCGAACGAGATTGGGCAACTAGTCTCATTGTATATGTAGAAATGAAAATGATGATCCAAGTGGGTACACGTTTGGCATTCGTTCCTTGGGTATGGAATTTGGTTACCTTTTTGTACCATATGATGTGAGCTTGCTCATGGGCTCATAAGAGGGATTGAGTTGTTCCATTCACATGAGTTTGCAAGTCTCAGCGAGTGCTATCCAATGAGATTGAAGAACTAATCTCGTTATATACGTAGAGATGAAAACGATGATCCGAGTGGGTACACGTTTGGGTGCTAAGACTTCGCATTCGTTCCTTGGGTATAGAGTTTGGTTACCTTTTTGTACCATATGATGTGAGCTTGCTTATGGGCTCATAAGAGGGATTGAGTTGTTCCGTTTACACGAGTTTGCACTTGGACTCGTGAGTGAAGTACATTAGCAACTCAAGGTTACACTTTGAGTTAGCAGGATTAATGTTAGCTTATTGGTGGTTCCATGAGTTGTTCCTTGTACCATAGGTGAAAGTAAACCTTCTTTGGGTTTGTTATGAGTGGCAAATAGGCTTGTCTGTAGCTGTTTAGCATGGCACTTGTAGCGCACGTGGTTTCTACCTTTTATCCTATGGTGATTTACAATAGGATAACACCACGAAGTGGAACTTAAACCCTCTTTGTGCCATGTGACAGATGCCACGTGTCTAAAGGACAATAGTGTGGAACCCGAGGTTCAGGGCCTTGGGCCACTAAACGAAGGAATGGTGCCAAACTCCCAAGTGTGGAGCTAAGGAGTGGTGGAACCGAACCACGGAGCAACTCCCAAGCATACAGCCCAAGGAGTGAAGAGACAGGAGCCCGAAGCAACCTGGAATAGTCCTAGAGCAACCAGCATCCCAATGCCAGGACCAGCACACAAAACGAAGCCAAACGGAGTCTGATGCTATTTCGGCATACCGGTGGCCTAACACAAGGATATGGGTACTCCACCAGCTAGCATGGAATGGAACTTAGACTTAGACCCAAGCCGGATGCAGAATAAGGACAGGCATGCAAGTGGGAACTAAACTATATGTCAGGTTGGTCAGCCATGCTTGACCTACCCACTATCTCTACTATGCATTTGGAAACCCCCACAGCTCGGCACCCCCCCCCCCTGATTCAAGCAAATCTGGACACTCTCCATAAATAGCATTTGGGACTGAAATGAGATTAACACAAAGGGCATGATAGCGAGGGTGTTTGACAAACACGGTAAGTTATCATGTAGCGATATTAAGGGACTAATCTCAATATGCGAGGGTTCTTGTCAAGCCAGTGCAAGACAGAGCAAAAGAGAACTAACAAGCCGGGCCAAGTATGCTCAGCTAAATAGACACTTAGGAATTCCTTCCTTATGCTCATCCGGCCAAGTACAGATGCAAAGTCCAGTTTACTAACACTTGAACAAGAGGGACTAATAAAGGGTCCAGCAATACCGACCTCCTGCCATCGTGGCAGTAAGGTAAGAGTGTCCGTAAGGACTGGCCGATAGGTAACTTTCGATACCTGAACTCACATTCGCGACACTCTCCCCCCCTAGGGAAGATCGACGTCCTCGTCGATGCATACTCCAGTCTAGAATACCGCCAAGGAAACAACTCCATAAAAAGTTCACGGTACTCACACTATGTGAGAAATGCACCAACTTAAATGAGTTAAGGGGTAACCTCTTTGTCTAACACAGATGCGCTACCAATTCAGACACCTTCCGGCCGTCGCTAACAAGGAAATGACCAACAAAGTCAGCCACCCTTGCTGCTCTGGGTGTCACTCAGCTTACAAAAGTTTGATACGCCCCTACCCGTAGGGACATAGAAAGAGAAGCCAGAGGCCCCAACCCTCCTGAGCAAAGAAACCAAACCCGTTGGTAAGGTTTAGATAAACTACTGTAAACAGGTAGTTAGAGTTGTTTACACGGTCACACCCTTTCAACGGAATAAGGAATATCGACAAAGAGGCAGGTTATGTGACCAATCGACAATAGCTACCCCATGACAAGAGATTTCACCATGCATACGAAGTGTCGAAGCCAGTCTACCTATACTGGTGCAAACGCAAAGATCAATAGATGGACAATATCAAAGTCATAGACAATGATATCTTAGAGACTTAATTATTAGTGAATATATCTTAGATTAGAACACAAAAGTATTCCAAGTAAGTTATCATTCGATAAACTAGTATTATAATATAGGAACCACCATGATCATCATAATTGGTAAACATAAGAATCACCATCCAACAAAATTCAAGAGCAAGTATATCATCAAGGAAACTCAATGATGAAACTTAACTATCAAAGATGGCAGACAGTATGCCAAACAACTTACTAAAGATAACTCAAAGAACACAAAGTATCATTGACTTGCAAGCAAAATGTTTGCAAATGTATCATCCAAAGGAAATAACATCCGAATCTATCAAAGCGAACTTGAGCAATAATCAATAGAACAAAATGAATATGGCAAGACCAACAAACACTCATTCATGCTAATTATTGCATCAGCTAATTTGAATAGATCCCAATCAATAATACTAAGGAATCAGAGTTGTTTAAGCAAGTGCCAGCAACATCCTACCAATGTCTCAAACCCAAAAGACCAATCTAGAACAAACCACAAAAAACATGTGGTATTGTGAAAAGCCAAAAGCTATCAAAGAGAATAACTAACCATCATGAAAGATCATTAATCATCCCATCAAAAAGAGATATGCATAATTATCGTCAAAGAAGGAATCCACCATCCCAAAGAATAATGAATTATTTTATATCAACAACAATCAAGCAAAACTTTTTGATAAGGATAATCAACTATCTTAGATGATAGTCAATTATCACCAATAATCACCAAACGCAAAATACTAACTTTAACATTAAAGCTAACTAGCCAAAAATGTTTTCCCTAACAACTCATAACAAATGGAATAATGAGCATGAAAACTCTAAAAGTTCAAAGAAGCCTATAGCCAAGTTTTTGCTTAGCAATGATTACGAGTCTCACATGAACTAATTTCAATGCTAAAGAAGAAATCATGGTACAACCTATAATATCCTCTTCAACACATCCATAATCTAAACTTCATAATGCAAAGCTAATGAAAAACAGATTTGCATCAATCCAAAAACCAAACATAATGAAACTATGCTCAACAAGTGATCACGAAACAATCCTCCATGAATCCATTTATAGCAAGACGTAACTCACTTCATAACAAGCACAAAAAGAACTATCAATGATCGATATATCCCAACTTGAACCCAACAAGGATTCAAACATTCCAATATCGATCATTAACTCTTCCGCTTGTAGGGTTAGTATAGTCTACGACTAAATCACTTTTCAAGGAAAAACTCAAAGCTTAACCCCTACTAAACAATCTCATCTAGAACACAGCTAACTCAAACTTGCCACTCAGCTCATTTGAACATCTATACAGTTAATAACTAGCAAATGCACCAATGCCAATAACATAAAGCAAAAGCCAAATCATCAACACTATCTTCATTGAGACTAATGAAACTCGACATCAATCTTTATGTGAGATATCTCATTTTACTCAAATCTCAATATTAACTATGTCAACGACAAGGCATCACTTCAATGCCATCAGCACTAAAACAAAGCTAAAAGAAAGCAAAAGTGAATCACCACCCAAAGCTCTCTAGCAACCAAGCTAATCAAAGTTGAAAATACTATACTTAGTATCTGAGATTAGTTCTTCAACAATACTCAGCTATAGATAACACTTTATCAAGGAGTGAATCACCACATCCAAGACTTAATGAAATTCAACATTATGAACTAAACGCAACCAAATGATATCGATAAAGGTAAAGTCATTATGTCAACATGGAAAAACCATGCAAATTTAACAATACGATCCTTCGCAACACCATCCGGTAAAGCAAACCTATTATTGCTAAATCATCATCGAGTGAAGCAAGTGTCAAACAGTCCTCTACGAAGTCTACAAGCAATCACTAGTTGTAAAGCAACTAACAATCACTCTTTCAACTTGCCTTCACAAGACCCAAACACTAAACTCGTGCCATCAAGTCATATACTCATCTAACATGAATGTAATACCCCAGGTACAAGATAAATGTTCATGGACAAGCACAAACTAAATGACCACTCGAATCCAACTCAATTGCAATAAGCTTACCGATACGTCTAGCCAACAACTCTAAGCATGCCTTAAAGAGGCTAGCTATGCATGACCAACACTTAGTCAAAACTAAAGTGAAGACCATGAGATGAATTCATATCGGTACACAACCTCCTCATAGACAAAGCTATAGTATGGGTACCAACATTTTAACCTTAAACAACTAAATTGAACATCACTATCCTCAGCCAAGGTTGTAGCGCACTTTATCTCTCTCCCCTTAAGCCAACTGGAAAAGGGGCAATTGCTTGATGAGAGAGCCCTTAGTGGCTATTTTATCCCCATTTATCCCCCAAGGTTCCAAGGATCCACGGTGACAGTATATCCAAATCTCATCCCATGATCACATGCGCTACACTCACCCCCCCTTCAGAGATGTTAATGTCCTCATTGACTATTGATTAACAACCCCTACTGAGCCAAGGGGAACCAACACTTCCATTTCCGCACTCAATCTACCAATCCTTCCATTGTGTAGACTAGTTATTCCATGTGAGGCAACTAGTCATCCACCCGTACCGCAGTCCCACGGTGGATACCTTCGTCCATGGATACACCATACAAGAGGAAGGACGTACGCATGGATGCCCAATACGTACGATTTCAAATTTAGGGGTAGGAATATACCTTGCTCAAGGGTATATTATACTTTTAAGTAGCCACTAATCAATGAGAATCGAACCCGTGCCATTTGCTCCGATACCAACTGTAGCACACCTTATCTCTCTCCCCTTAAGCCAACTTTAAAAGGGGCAATTGCTTGATGAGAGAGCCCTTAGTGGCTATTTTATCCCCATTTATCCCCCAAGGTTCCAAGGATCCATGGTGACAGTATATCCAAATTTCATCCCATGATCACATGCGCTACAAAGGCGCAGGGCTACCAAGACTAAATCAAGATCAATGAGAGCTCACTACTCTCATAAAGTTTAACAAAATGCAAGGTGCAACCTACCACCAAATATAATGCTATAAAAGAAAAACACAATGGTCACCTTTCTACAAAAATGCAACGGCCACTTTTCTACACCAACTCTAGACTCTATCCAACTCAATTGCCTTAGCCTTAAAAGTCAACATCCCTTTCGGGTCGTATCATACAAATTACCTACTAAGGTTTAAATTAACTAAATTCAACTCCAACCCTTTCACTAATTTGTATTGGCTTACGAAAATGGAATGGTTTTCGGGCAAAGTGATCAATAGATCAGCCATTGGAAAAGTCTAAAAAATTTGTGGAAAATTTCCATCCTAGAGAAAGAATGACTCTCAGTCTAGGAATGCAAAC
>NW_003314478.1:0-22043 GCF_000143415.4 Selaginella moellendorffii | reverse complement strand
CCATAGTATACTTAAGCATCGAACATCTTTGCCCATATTTCCGACTTCCAACACCGACATCTATAAAAGGCAAAATGAACATCCAAGGCTTGATCACGAAGACCACATCTCAAAAGACCTTTAGGCTCTAGTTCACGTACAACCCCCCTTTCCATAGGTACTTTCATTGTAAGCTCCTCTAGATAAAGGCTCTTTGCTGGTTTCGTGCTTAACAAAACCACACCCGGTTTTTTGGTGTTTTGCTGGAAAATAAAAGGCCCCGTTTAATGAAGACCACATCTTCGGATATCCATATTGCATTAACACTCTTCTTTAACCACTTTCAAAATCTAATGTGAAGCCAAAACACTAACAAGAAAAATAACATGGAAAATCAAGCTCTAAAGAAAACCTCTCATCACTCAAAATAACATGCCACTTTCACTAACACAAGTGTTAGTGATGTCAATGCCTCAACTACACACCTTCTCCATCTAACAATCTACTCCAAATGCTAACGGATAAACCGATAAGCTATAGCAAATGAATGTTATAACCCTTTTCTAACACCTCAATGGGCAACCCCTCAAGGAAACAAGGTACCAACTTAAACTTAGCATAATGGATCATCATTAAGAATCTAGTCAAAGCTACTACAATGCTACTATGTGTAAATAGATTAGCTTTTTCATCAACCACTTTGGGGTTGATCATCATTTAACCAAGCAACTTAGTAAACACATTGCTCACTATCACATGGATATAATATAATAATCACAATGGCTTGATCATCAATTGAGCAACACTACGAGTAATGCCACTCTCTTTCCGACCAAACTCAAAACTAATCCAACACCAAACTACTCAAAAAGCAATAGCAAGGTTTCTCGGAAAAGAATTGAGCATTGCAACCCAAATCTTCAATAGCAAGCCTAGACAAAATGGATTAGTGCTTCACCACTATCCATCCCACAACTCGCCATTTGTAAAACCATCATTTCCAAGATGCATCAAGGTAGGGACTCTTGATTGCATAATATGAACACGAGCAATGAGTTAACACCTTATTGCAAATCATCTTTCCAAGAAGGGAAGATGATTTATGTGTTTGATCCTTCGTCCCTGACAACCTTCTTTTTGGTCTTTACTTTGATTAAACCTCAAGCTTGCTTTCGCACTGCCTTCAGTCCAATCCAAGAAAAGTTTATGAGAGAGCACGGCAATAACTACCTAAACCAATAGACTAATCCCTACAGTCTTGATTGATCCACTTATAATCATGCCTAGGAAGGATCCACTAGTGCCGTGTTAAATAGCTATGGACCAGCCTATTTGCCACTCATAGCAAACCCAAGGAAAGTTTACTTTCACTCATGGTACATGGAACAACTTATGAAACCACCGATAAACTAACATTAATCCTACCAACTCAAAGTGTAACCTCGAGTTGCTAATGTGCCTCACTCACGAGCCCAAGCGTAAACTCATGTAAAACGGTACACCTCAAATCCATTCTATGAGCCCAAGAGCAAGTTCACATCATAAGGTACAAAAAGGTAACCAAATCCATATCCAAGGAACAATTGCAAAGCCTTTGCACCCAAACGTGTACCCATTCGGATCATCATTTTCATCTCTGCGTATGCAACGAGACTAGTTGCCCAATCTCATTGGATAGTACTCGCCAAAACTCATTCTCTGATACCAAATGTAGCGTATGTGGTTTTTACCTCTTATGGTGATTTACCATAGGATAACACCACAAAGCGGAACATAAACCCTCTTTATGCCACGTGATAGATGCCACATGTCACATGCCACGTGTCCAAAGGATAGTGGTGCAGAACCCGAGGTTCAAGGCCTTGGGCTATTGAACAAGGGAACAATGCCAAACTCCCAAGTGTGGAGCCAAGGAGTGATGGAACCGGACCACGGAGCAACTCCCAAGCATACAGCCCAAGGAGCACAGGGACAGAAGCCTGGAGCGACCTGGAACAGTCATGGAGCAACCAGCAACCCAATGCCAGGACCAACACGCAAAATGGAGCCAAACAAAGTCTGGCGCTATTTTGGCATACCAGTGGCTTAACACAAGGACATGGGTACTCCACCAGCTAACATAGAATGGAACTTGGATTTAGACCCAAGTTGGACACAGAACAAAGATAGGCACGCAAGCGGGAGCTAGACTATGCCTCAGGTTGGTTAGCCATGCCTGACATACCCATTATCCCTACTATATATTTGGAACACCCCACAGCCCCCCCCCCCCCCCACCCCCTTGAGGAACACATGTTTTGGGCTTTCACCCCAAGCTTCACTTAGTATCAGGAGTTAGTCTCTAGGACAAGCTCGAAATTTACTAAATATGGAATGGTGCTAGATTGCGAATTTGGACACAGGACGAACACCATTGTGTTCAGGACAATCTCTACATTCCGTAGATATGCCAAATAAGCAAATCTGGACACTTTCCATAAATAGCATTTGGGACCGAAATGAGACTAACACAAAGGGCATGATAGCGAGGGTGTTTGGCAAACACGGTAAATTATCATCCAGTGATATTAAGGGACTAATTTCAATACGCAAGGGTTCTTGTCAAGCTAATGCAAAACAGAGCAAAAGAGAACTAAGAGCCAGGCTGAGTATGCTCAGCTAAAAATACATAGGAGTTCCTACCTTATGTCCATCTGGCTAAGTACATGTGCTAAACCCAGCTTACTAACACTTGAACAAGAGGGGCTAATAAAGGGAACCAGTAATACCGACCTTCTGCCATCGTAGCAGTAAGGAAAGAGTGTCCGTAAAGACTAGCTGACAGGTAACTTTCGATACCCGAAGTCATATTCGCAACAGCACTAGTGGATCCTTTCAAGGCATGATTATAAGTGGATCAATTAAAGACTATAAAGATTAATCTATTGGTTCAAGTAGTCATTGCCGTACAAGCAATGCCATTATCATTACTTCAAAGGTTTATGTGAGTATCAAATGTAAACTTGATTTGACAAAGTGCAATATAAATGCCACACTCCACCAATAGAGACTTATAACACTAAACACCACTAACTTTTTGTTCACAAAACAGACAAACTCATGTCGCTCTCTATCCAACCAAACTCAAAACTAATCCAACACCAAGCTACTCCAGGAGCAATAGCAAGGTTCCCCGGAAAAGAATTGAGTATTGTAACCTAAGTCTTTTAATAGCAAGCTTAGACAAAATGGTTTAGCACTTCACTGTTATCCATCCCATGACTCACCATTTACAAGACTATCATTTCCAACATGCATCAAGGTAGGGACTCTTGATTGCATGATGTGAACATGAGCAAAATGAGTTAGCACCTCGTTGCGAATCATTTCTCCAAGAAGAGAAAATGATTTACGTGTTTGATCCTTCGTTCCTGACAACTCTCTTTTTGGTCTCATCTTTGACTAAACCTTAGGCTTTCGTTCACACTGCCTTCAGTCCAATCTAAGAAAGTTTATGAGAGAAGTGTTGCTCAATTGATGATCAAGTCATTGTGATATTTCTATCATATCCATATAATTATGATCAATGTGTTTACGAAGTTGCTTAGTTAAATGATGATCAACCCTAAAGTGGTTGATGGTGAAGCTAGTCTACTTGCATGAAGTAGCATTTTAGTAACTTTGACTGGGTTCTCGATAGTGGTCCATTATGCTAAGCTTAAGTTAGTTCCTTGTTTCCGTGAGAGGTTGCCCATAAAATGTTGGAAAGGGTTATAGCATTCACTTTCTATGGCTTGTTAGTTTATCCGTTAGCACTTGGAGTAGATTGTTGGATGAAGATATGTACTTGAGGCATTGACATCACTAGCACTTGTGTTAGTAGAAGTGGCATTGTTATTTCGAGTGATGAGGAATTTTCCTTAGAGCTTGATTTTCCATGTCATTTTTTTTGTTAGTGTTTTGACTTTACATTAGATCTTGAAAATGATTAAAGAAGAGTGTTAATGCAATGTAGATATCTGAAGATATAGTCTTCGTGATCAAGTCTTGGATGTTCATTTTGCATTTTGTGGATGTCGGTGTTGGATGTTTGAAATATGGGCAAGATATTCACTGTTTAGCATGCTGTTGGGTCTTGAAAATTTATGTTAAGGGGAACCTATGTGAACTTGTTAGTAGGAAGAAGTTGATTGAGTCTTGAAAGTTTGCACTTCTAGACTGAAAATCATTCTTTCTCTAGGATAGAAAATTTCCACAAATTTTCTTAGACTTTTCCAATGGCTGATTTATTGATCACTTTGCTTGAAAACCATTCCATTTTCGTAAGTCAACACAAACTAGTGAAAGGGTTGGAGTTGACTTTAGTTACCTTAGACCTTAGTATGTAGTTTTTATGATGCGGCCTAAAAAGGATGTTAACTTTTAAAGCTAAGGCAATTAAGTTGGATAAAGTCTGGAGTTGGTGTAGAAAAGTGGCTATTACACTTTTCGAAGAAGGGTGACCCTTGTGCCTTTTTTCTGTAGCATTATGTTTAGTAGCAGGTTGCACCTTGCATTTCGTTAAACTCTATAAAAGTAGTGAGCTCTCACTGATCTTGACTTGATCTTGATGGTCCTGCACCTTAGCTAAGGATAGTAATGTCCAACTTAGTTGTTTGAGTTTAAGATATTAGTACCTGTACTATAGCTTGTCTAAGTGGAGGTTATGTACCAATATGAGTCCATCTTATAATCTTCATTTTTGTTTCGACTAAGTGTTGATCATGTGTAGCTAGCTTCTTCAAGGCATGCTTAGAGCTATTGGGTAAATGTGATAATGAGCTTATTACAGCTAAGTTGGATTCGAGGGGTCATTTAGTTTATGTTTGTCCTTTATCTCATACTTGATGATATGAGTTTAGTGTTGGGTCCTTTGAAGGCAAGTTGAAAGAGTGATTGTTAGTTGCTTAGCGACTAATAATTGCTTGTAGACTTCATTGAGGACTTTTGATACTTGCTTTGCTCGATAATGATTTAGCGGTGATGGACTTGCTTTACTGAATGGTGTTGCGAAGAATCGTGTCGTTAGACTTACATGGGTTTTCCATGTTAGCATATTGACTCTATCTCTGTTGATATCATTTGGTTATGTCTAGTCTGTGGTGTTAGATTTCATTGAGTCTTGGATGTGGTGATTTACTCCTTGAGGAAGTGTTTTCACTCGTGCTTTCTTCTAGCTTTGTTATGGTGTTGATGACATTGAAGTAATGCCTTATCATTGACATTGTTAATGTTGAGATTTGAGTGAAATAAAATATCTCTCCGAAAGATTGATGTTGAATTTCATTAGTCTCGATGAAAATAGTGTTGATGATTTGGCTATGGCTTTATATTATTGGCATTTGTGCATTTGCTAGTTAGCAACTATGTTGATATTCAAATAAATTGAGTGGCAAGTTTGAGTTAGTTGTGTTCTAGACGAGATTATTTAGTAGGGGTTGAGCTTTGACTTTTCCTTGAAAAGTGATTTAGTCGTGAACTATGCTAGCTTTACGAGATGAAGAGTTAATGATTGATATTGGAATGTTTGAATCTTTGTTAGATTTGAGTTAAAATATATTGATCATTGATGATTTTTCTTATGCTTGTTATGAAGTGAGTTACGTCTTGCTATAAATGAATTCATGAAGGATCGTTTAGTGATCACTTGTTGAGCATAGCTTCATTGTGCTTGACTTTTGGATTGATGCAATTATGCTTTTCATTAGCTTTACATTTTGAAGTTTAACTTATGGATGTGTTGAGGGGGATATTGTGGGTTATGCCATGATTTCTTCTTTGGTATTGAAATGAGTTCATGTAAGACTTGTGATCATTTTAGGCAAGACTTGGCTATAGACTTCTTCAAACTTTTGGTTCTTTGAGTTTTTATGCTCATTGTTCCATTTGTTATAAGTTATTAGGGAAAACATTTTTGGCTCATTAGCTTCAATGCTGAAGTTGGCTTTTGCATCTAGCAATCATTGGTGATAATTGATTATCATCTAAGAATTATCTTTGTCAAAAGGTTTTGCTTGATTATTGTTGATCAAGAATGATTTGTTATTCTTCGGGATGGTAGATTCTTTCTTCGACAATGATTATACATCTCTCTTTATTATAGAATGATTGATGATCTTTCGTGATGGTTAGTTATTCTCCTTGATGGCTTATAGCTTTTCCCAATATCCACAGTTCCTTGTGGTTTGCTCTGGAATGATCTCTTGGGTTGAGATATCAATAGGATGTTACTGACACTGCTTTAGGCAACTTAAGTTCCTTGGTGTTGTTGCCTGGGATTTATTTGCATTGGCTAGTGTGATAGTTGACATAAACAATATTTGTTGGTTCTGCAACATTCATTTTATTCTATTGATTGTTGCTCGAGTTAGTTATGATATTTCTCTCCTTTGATTGATACATTCACGAGCATTTTGCTTACCAATCAATGTTACTTTGTGTTCTTTGAGTTATCTTTTATAAGTTATTTGGCATTCTATCTACAGTATTTGATCGTTAAGTTTTATCATTGAGGTTTCTTGATGATACATTAACTATTGAATTTTGTTGGATAGTGAATCTTATGTTTTCCAATCATGATGATCTTGGTGGTTTCTATACTATAATACTGGTTTATCGGATGATAACTTACTTGGAATACTTTTATGTTTTAATCTAAGATTTAATCACTGATACTTAAGTCTCTAAGATATCATTGTCTCTGACTTTGATATGGTCCATCTATTGATCTTTGAATTTGGGCCAGTATCGGCAGATTGGCTTCGGCACTTCGTGTGCATGGTGAAATCTTTAGTCATGGGGTAGTTATTGTCGACTAGTCACATAACTCGCCTCTCTATCGAGCATGACTGTGTAAACAACTCTATTTGCCTGTTTACAATAATCTATCTAAACCTTACCGATGGGTTTGGTTTCTTTGCTCCGGCTGTGAGGGGTTTCAAATGTATAGTAGGGATAGTGGGTAGGTAGAGCATGGCCGACTAACCTGCGGCATAGTTTAGCTCTCACTTGCATGCTTGTCCTTGTTCTGCGTCTAGCTTGGGTATAAGCCCAACTTCCATTCCATGCTAGCTGGTAAAGTACCCATGTCCTTGCATTAGGCCATTGGTATGCCGAAATAGTGCCAGACTCCATTTAACTCCGTTTTGCATATTAGTCCTAGCATTGGGATGTTAGATACTCTAGGATTGTTCCAAATTACTCTTGGTTCCTGTCCCTTCACTCTTTAGGCTGTATGCCCAAGAGTTGCTCCATAGTCCGGTTCCATCACTCCTTAGCTCCATGCTTGGGAGTTTAGCATTAATACTTCGTTCAGTGGCCCAAGGCCCTGAACCTCACACCACTATCCTATGGACAAGGAGTTTGAGAGGTCGGAGCTACATTGCGTGCTGTTGTCAGAGGAATCAAGAGTGCTTGTCTAAGATTCCTGTAAAGCCCAATCTGTAATACAAAACATGGGTGATATGGACATAGCACTTGCATTGACTTAATCGTCGTTTGGTGCAGCGAGACTAGGTCAGATACCGAAGGACCGCACGATTTGGAGGAGTCCAAGGCGATGGATCGAGTCGGCTGGAGTGTCGATTGCAGAAGAAAGCAGCCCCACGCTGCCATGACAAGGGCATCGCATTCCATCTCCATCGCTCTGAAGAGCTTCATGTGAGCATCATGGCACAAAGGAATATTTGCTTTGTTAGTACCTATCATGGCAGCAAGTATCGTCGTCAGGCATCAAACATTGATCGTTTTCTAGTTTTCCATGAAGAGTTTTGAGAACATTCACATAGAATCAAACACATTCCCTCAGGCGGATCATCAAACACAATTTTCGCCTGCTGCACTTTCCACACACCTCAATCGCTAGGTATTGCAAGGTATCTGTCTGATTGAAGTTGCTCGCGATCTCTCAGAGCCTCTTTGGTCCAGGAGGTCCACCCTCAGATCCTGGGAATGTTGGGTGTTATATAGACAAATGATTTTTAGTTTTTTTCCCATTTTGTCAATATTTGAAATTATCAAGCATGAAACGCAATTGGTACTTCTAGTCTTAAATTCTTGAGCAATTTGACAACATAATCTAGGCAGCAGTTTTTTTCCCCTTAGATTCTAACAATGCCAAGCCCATACATTTGCCAGGAGAGGATACATAGCTCTGCTGCTCGCAAGTCCAGACACCCATTTTGATATGCAGGTTCCACACTCGAGGCTCTGACATGCAGCTAAAAGGCACAGCCAATTCAAAGAAGTGGGAACAAATGTCATGTTTCCGATGAGTTCTCTTGCATTGTCAATGTAACCAGCTCTTGCCAAGCCATCGATTATGCAGGCTGAATGCCACAGTCAAAAGCCATCGAAACAAAGCAACTTCTAGCACATTTAACACTGCCAACTTGGCCGTGAGCATTGAGGGCGGAGACAAATCCAACTTGGTTGTAAATGCCGGCCATCTGCATAGTGTGAAACATCTTAAACACAGAAACCGAATCCCCTGCTTGGGTACATGCACTGAGCATTGCATCCCAAGAAACTTCATTCTTCCCTGGCATCTGGGCAAAAGTTTTTCTTGCAAGTGAACTCTGGCCACTAAGGCCATAGGCAGCAAGCATTCTAGTCCAAGAAATTACGTCCTTCTCCACCATTGAATTGAACATGACCCTTGCTTCTACCATATACCCGTGTTGGGCATAAGCATCAAGCATGGTGTTCCAAGAAACTAGCTGTTGGTATGGCATTTTATCAAAAAATCGTCGTGTCAAAGTCCATATCTCTTGATCCTGTGTAGACATACAATAGTGGACTCCACAGTACTAAACTTTAACATATCATTTTGTCAAATATACACTTTGTCATTCTTGCATTTAAATTTGCAATCTAGTGTCATTTTATATTTAGTAAGCTTTTGTGATTGTTTTAAAAATTAATTTTTGGGACTAAAGTAAAATCTTAAAGCATGTATTTTTTTTACAAAGGAGGGTTTTGTTTACAAGCCTTTTTTCTATTCTATTACCTTAATTTGGTGCTTAACAATCCTTTAGGAATGATCATCTACAATCATATTTAAGTTATCCTCTAGTCACCATAACCTTGGTTTTCCTTCCATATTTGTCAGCCATGAGAATTAAATTAGGCTCCAATACCAATGTTATAATCTGACAAAATCTAATATTCTCTTAAGGTTTTTCACCATAAAACTACTTTTGAGTTTTTTAGTTTTTGATGAATTCCAAAAATATAATAAAGATACTGGGTAAGCTAAACATGGATGACTAACTTAAAGCATAATTTAACTCCCTTATTCTGTGTTTGACTAAGGTTTAAACCCAATCTTTATAATTCCAGAAGGGATTAGAGTGTGGCATCGCCTATCTCAAGTTCCTTCTCTTGCAATGGACGCCCAGCAATTTCAGTAATGAATCCCCCTACTCAATCATGTTTGGGCCAGACAAATGTGGAAACACCAACAAGGTGCAATTCATCTACAAGCACAAGGGCCCCAAATCCGACAAGCACATCGAGCATCACCTCAAGTACCGCCAGTGGCTGACAAGCTCTCTCACGTCTACACGGCAGTGATCTACCCGAACAACACGCTCAAGATCCTCGTCGACGGCAAGGAGGAGAAGAGCGTCGACCTCCTCTCGAGCGACTTCGAGCCGGCCGTGATCCCGCCCAAGACCATCTCCGATCCCGACGACAAGAAGCCCCAGGACTGGGACGAGCGGGCGAAGATCCCCGATCCGGAAGCGACCAAGCCCGAGAATTGGGACGAGGACGCTCCACTGGAGATCGAGGACGCGGAGGCGGTCAAGCCCGATGACTGGCTGGACAACGAGCCGGACGAGGTTGACGATCCGGAAGCTAGCAAGCCCGCGAACTGGGACGACGAAGAGGATGGCGAGTGGGAGCCCCCGAAGATCAGCAACCCAAAGTGTGAGGAAGCGTCTGGGTGTGGAGAATGGAAGAGGCCCATGAAGAGGAACCCGGACTACAAGGGGAAGTGGTATCCTCCGAAGTGATCGACAACCCGGCTTACAAGGGGATCTGGGCTCCGAAGCAAATACCGAACCCGGAGTACTTCGAGTTGGACAGGCCGGATCTAGAGCCGATCTCGGCGATAGGGATCGAGATCTGGACGATGCAGGACGGCATTCTTTTTGACAACATCCTGGTGGCGACCGACGAGGCTGTGGCAGCAGAGTACAGGGAGACGAAATGGAAGCCCAAGTACGAGGCTGAGAGGGAGAAGCAAAAAATTGAAGAAGCGACTCCGAGTCCTGACGGCATCCAGGTACTTTTCCTTTGTCTTCTTTTGTCTGTCTTTTGTTTTCTTTCTTGTGTGTGTGTGTGACGACCTTGAATCTTTTCAGGCAAAGATGTTTGAGTACCTGCGCAAGGTTGCCGACATCCCGGCTTTGGCGTCACAGAAGGAAAAGATTCTTGTAAGTAAAACACATGAGCATGGACTTTGTCTCGTATTCTTACTTTCTTTTCGTTTGTGACACACAGGATCTTCTGGAGAAGGCCGAGAAGTTCCCAACCATTTCTTTGAGCACCATAGCTTTGATCCCGCTCATCTTGGTGGTCACGCTGTTTAAGATTCTTTTTGGTGGCAAGAAATCGCCCCCCAACAAGACGAAGGTACAATTAGCAATAGAGTTGCGCTAGTTTTGGATTCTCATGGTTCAGGTGACTGTAGAGAAGTCCAAGAAGGAAGACATCTCCAGCCCGGACGATTCCAAGGACAAGGCGGAGGACGACGCGACAGGCAACGAGATTGAGAAGGAAGGCGAGGGCGCCTGTCAAAGGAGAACCCGACGCGAATCGTAAGAAAACAGGAGGCAAGAGAGAGCTAGAAGAATCAAAGCTTTTACTCGAGAGAAGACAAGAGAAGAGCGCTCAAAACGTTGTATTGTAGATGTTTCCCTTTTTTTTTGGATTTTACTTGAATCACTATAGTACCTGAAGTACATAGAATTGCTGAATAGATTCTACGAGATTCTACTTACTAGTTCCAAAACAGTGCTAAGATCGTGGCCAGCTCAATCCTTGGCTGTTCAAAGCTTCTACACAGGACTCAGCGCTGCTGCGGAGGACCAGAACTGCGATTCAGAAATGGGCGCCACGGAAACTGGGACTGCCGGCAAGGGTGGTGGTGGCGAAAAGCATTGTGTTGCCGAGTACGTGGTACCACCTCTCAGTATGGCCGGTTCTAGAGACAACACTCAAGCACATAAGGTCCATGGTGCGCATGTATGTGTGGAAGGGAGCGCTGGTCAGTGGCCGGACGATGGCCAAGGTGGCATGGCAGTCGACGGCGAGACCACGAGTTCTAGGCGGCTTGGGGATAATCGACCCAAGTGACATGAGCAAGGCGCTGAGGTACAAAGTCATATTAATGGGCCTTCAACCGGGGGCCCAAGTTTGGAAGCTCTTGTTCAGGCAGAGCATGCTAGCCATTAGGCCGAAGCACGGATTCGCAAGAGTGTGGGATGAGGACCCCCGCTGGATGTTTGCGGAGGGCCAAACACAGGTGGTAGGGGGAGGCCAGTTGGTCCAGGGTCTCCATCGGCTCTGGAAGTCATTTCCAGTGACGCAGGTCATCCCAAACAGGGCAGAGGACTGGCTGAACCAGCCGCTATTTTTCAATGAGTTGTTCAAGGCAGGAGACAGGACACTAGGTCGAGAGAACCACTACACCATATGGAGGCGGGTACACCAAGGAGGCTTCAGGACAGTCAAACAACTAGTTGGAGTGGTAGATCCGGATCCACAGAAATCGTCCCGGCGCTTCCAAGTTTTCGGGCCAGGGAAGTGGCGGGACGTGAAGTGGGATCTACTGAAGCTACTGCGGGCTGTGATAGAGGCACGGACAGTGGATAAATGGCCAGCAAGAAGACTACACGCTGGGGACTTTGTGGCAATTCAAAGGGAGGAAACGTCGGACGGCGAGCAAGTACCACTTGGGAAATGGACTCGGGCATTCACGATGCCAACCCCAGCGTGGAATGAGGGGGAGATTGAGGTGTGGTTTGTGACAGACCCAGACCAGAACCTCGGTAGGCCTTTTCGTGTAGTGAGAGGCGACACACTCCTCGAGGTGGGGAATCCCCAACAGATGCCGCAGGTCACGGACGATGAAGTGAAAGGACGAATCCGGGTTCTAAGACAGACAGCAACTCGGACAGAAGTGGTAGAGTCACCATGCTGGCTAGAAGGAGAGGGACGGCTAATATGGTGGAGGAAAGAGTTAATAGAAGACCTGGACTGGGACCCAGCAGCGTGGAGACGCGGGGCGAACAGCTTCTTCACTTACGAGGTCAAGGATGCGCGGAACGGTTTGATGGTGAACAGGGAATTTGAGAGAGAAGAAATCCCACGACTGTGGCAAAAGTGGATCGCGCTAGGAGTGGAGGCGGACCAGGTGATTGACAATACCGTGGCGTTCTGGAAACTACCGATCCAGGAAAAATCAAAGGTAACCTCTTGGCTCGTGGCGACGAATGGGCTGCTAGTAGGCCAGCGATTTCAAGCGGAGAATGCTCGCAAGTGTCTGGAATGCAGGGAACTGGAGACAGTCACACACCTCCTCTGGGATTGTGACGTGGCCAAGGAGACGTGGCGGCAGGTAGCAAAAGCGACGAGGGAACTAGGGGACAAGCAGGAGTTCGAAATTCGAGAAGGGGATGTCACCCAATGGTTTCTAGAGGCAAGGAGACCAAGCACAGGAGCAGCTTGGCGGAAGATCGGGTGTTGGGGACGCTCAGGATGGGGCACCCGAGTTAGATGGGACGCGGTAGGCGCCGAAGTTGGGACTACAGTGTGGGAGGCCCTTGGACGGGTGAGATGGGAGGTATGGCGGGCTTCCGGGGTACAGGCACTCTGGGAGGCTCGGAACCACAACCACTTTGAAGGGCAGTGCGCTCGGATTTCAGCGATCATGGCGAACTGGTGGAGGCTCACACTAGCTGCTATCCGCTTGAGGGATACGCTGCTCCAGGAGCATGGGAAAAACAGGGAGGCACTCACAGCTTGGCGACGACTATGGACTCTGTGCTACGGTACTGAACACGAGGGGGAGGTCAAGTGGAAATGGAGACCTTCGGACACGGTAACAAAGGAGGCTCGACGTGGCGATCTGGCACTGGATGCACTGCGGAGGCGACGACCACTGCAGCCACGATTGGAGGGCAGCGATCACTATTAGGTGGAGAATTGCAGGACAGCGTAGTTGAGTGAACAGCACTAAGGGATTCTTGCTTTTTGTATCAGTCCCTAAGGGACTTGGAGAAATGTACATACACGTTGCATCAATCCTTGGCTGTAAAAAAATACAAACAAATTGTACGTATTATTTGAGGAAGTTTGAGATTATGCATATTTACAAACATTCATATGCATGGCTATTTCTCATACAGAGTATTTAGCAGCCTCCACCGCCGCCACCTCCTCCGCAGCCACCACCACCGCCGCCGCCGCCACCGCCACCACAGCCTCTGCCGCCAGTGCCAGCACAAGCTCCGCCACCACTCACGAAGGCGCCCGTTCTAACGAAAGGTGAAACCGTGTGATGGTGCTCAAGATCCGTCATAGCATATATGGAATGAAAAATGTACATATGTGTGACATGGTGAACCAATGAAGACTCGTGTCTCTCCACGTGGACTAACCACGTGGCACAGGGCCACTCTCAACACTCCCACTGGCACTGTGGCCATCACGAGTGATGCTCATCAGTGGAGAAAGTCCCAGCCCTTCGCGATGGACTTGAAATCGATCTCGGGGTAGTGCTTTTGTGAAGATATCTGCAACCTGAGTGGTCGTGTCGCAGTAGATCAGCTCAATTGTGCCATCTTCCACTTTCTCACGAACAAAATGATGATGAATCCCAAAGTGTTTGGTGCGTGAATGAAAGCGAGGATTGGCCGCTAACGCAATGCAGCTTTGATTGTCACAGAAGAGGCGAGTGGGAGTCTTCACACTCACACCAAGGTTAGAAAGTAGTGAGCGTAACCACACACCTTCTTTGGTAGCTTGTGAGGCTGCCAAATATTCTGCTTCAGTACTAGAGGTTGCCACTGTACTTTGCTTCCTGCTGCACCACGAGACTGCCGCACTGCCCAGGGAAAACGAATAGCCAGAGGTGGACTTGCGTGTGTCACAGTCTCCCCCAAAATCAGCATCACAGTAGCCCGTGAGGGTAAGCTCTTTTCCCTGGTAGCACAATCCAAGGTAAGTAGTACCTCGAAGGTACCTGAAGATGCGTTTCACCGCTGCCCAATGTTGAGATCCAGGATTAGCCAGGAATTGGCTAACTTTGCTGATGGCAAAAGAAATATCTGGGCGCGTACAAACAGCTGGATACATGAGACTGCCAACAGCTTGTCTGTAAGGGATGGAGTCCATGGCTCTCTTGTCGTCCTCTGTCTCAGGAGACATGGCTCGTGAAAGGTGGCAGCCTAGTTCCATTGGTGTCGCCACTGGATTAGAGCTCGTCATAGAAAACCTGGCCAGCATCTCTTCTATATACTTGGCTTGGTGAAGATAGATAGTGCGTTGAGAGCGTTCATGCACAAGTTCCATGCCAAGAAAGTAGGAAGCTGAGCCAAGAGTTTTCATCTCAAATTGGCTGCAAAGATCTCGCTTAACCTGGAGAAACATTAAGTGATGATTATGGATGACAAGAGTATCATCAACATAAAGAGCGATGATCACAAATGATTCACCCTCCACCCGAATATAAAGATTGGGGTCTGCCTCGCTACGGGAAAAGCCCACACTTAGTATAAAATCGTCAAAGCATTTGTACCAAGATCTGGGTGCTTGTTTCAAGCCGTAGACAGCTTTCTTGAGAAGCCAGAGATGATCCTCTTTTCCAGCGGCTAGAAATCCTTCTGGCTGTGCCATATAGATTTCTTCTTCAAGCGCGCCATAAAGAAACGCCGTGGTCACATCCATCTGTTCCAGATCAAAGTCTCCCACCGCAGCAAAATTAATCAAGGAACGAAGAGTAGAATGCTTAACCACTGGAGCAAAGGTGTCGTTGTAGTCAAGTCCAGGAACTTGCGAGCATCCTTTCGCCACCAATCGCGCCTTGTAGCGAACCGAGCCATCAGGATTAAGCTTCAGAGCATACACCCTCATGCTCTTGATAATCTGGCGATTGGAAGGCACAGTTGGAACAAGAACATGTGTCTCGTTCTTTTGCTGTGAAGCAATCTCGGCTTCCATTGCTACACGCCAGTAAGACGCTTCCTGTGAGGCCATGGCTTCTCCATAGGTCCTCGGAACAGTAGGAGTCCCAGCTGCACGAGAGGAGACCATTGTCTCGATGAGACGCTCAGTAGGCCGCCTTGTGCGGTTCGATCTGCGTAGAGGATCTGGAGGAGGCGGCAGGGTTGGTGGTGTTGGAGTAGAAGCGGGCATAGATTGTTGCATAGGGACTGTTTGAAGCGGCACAGTGATCGTGCCGACAGTCAACTGATCTTGTTCCGCTTCAACGTCATTTTCTTCGGTCAAGGTAGGTCTGGAAGTAGAACCTTGACTAGAAGGAAGAAACGAATTCTCGTTGAAAACCACATCTCTGCTCAGGATCTCCTGCTTCGTGATTGGATTCCAGAGACGATAGGCTTTGTGATCGAGGCTGTAGCCCACAAACACAGCCTTCTGGCTCTTGGGGTCCAATTTCTTGCGCATTCCATCAGGGATGTGTGCCCACGCTTCACACCCGAATATTCTCAGATGCGTAACTGTAGGTTTCTTGCCACTCCATGCTTCTTCAGGAGTGATGTCAGCAAGGGCAGAGGTGGGGAGCCGGTTCTGGAGATAGTTCGCCGTCAAGACAGCGTAACACCAGAAGCTGCGAGGCAAACCACTGGAAAGTAGCATTGCCCGAGCACTCTCCACTAGTGTGCGATTCTTGCGCTCAGCTACGCCATTCTGTTGTGGAGTCTCTCGCGTTGTAAGTTCTCGCACAATCCCTCCTTGCTCACACAGCTGGTTGAAAGCATTGGAAGTGAATTCGCCTCCACCATCACTTCTCAATCGCTTGAGCTTTTTCCCAGTTTGTTTTTCTCCCATATCCTTGAAAGTCTGGAAGTAGTGTAACGATTGGGATTTGCGAGCCATAGGGTAGATCATAGTGCGACGACTGTAGTCATCAATGAAACTGATAAAGTATTGGATACCTCCCACTGCTGTGGTGGCCATCGGGCCACACACATCAGTGTGTACAAGTTCCATGAGCTCTGTAGCTCGAGATGCTCCAGTCTTGGGGAAAGGTTGGCGAGTAGATTTTCCGAGCTGACAGCCCTGGCAAAATGGAAGAACGGCTCTTGGGTCCAGATCTAGACCTTCAACCATCTGCTCGCGTGCGAGCTGCTTGATTCTATCAGCACTAGGATGCCCCAGGCGTGCGTGCCAAAGCTCCAGTGAGTGACTGGTCGTTGTCTTTTGTGCGTGTAGGCCCAGACTCCGTCCAGCAAGATCTGGCAGCATGGTAAGGCGGTAGAGGTCACGCCGTCCAGGCCGGGACGCTGTGAGGATGGCTCCTGTGGTCGAGATCAGCTGGAATTGGCGAGGTGTAATGGCGAACTGATACCCATCCTCAGCAAATTGTCCCACAGAGAACAAATTAGCACATAAACCAGGAATATAAAGAACCTCGTGGATCTTTACGACTATTCCTTGTGGTAAAGTGAACTTGATGGTTCCAATTCCTTTCACAGCAAGCTGCTGGGCATTGCCAACGATGACATACTCCTCTGTGGCTGTAGGAACATAGGCTTCAAAGTACTTATCACTGTTGAACATATGGTCTGTGGCAGCAGAATCCAGGTAGATGCACTCTGCAGACAGTGCTGCCACAGCCATAGCTCGTGACAAGATGAAGGCGTGTACCACCTTTTTCTTTGCATTGTTCCTTACAGGCTTGAGAGATGGATTTTTCACCCAGCATTGAGCTTCGTCATGGCCTTTCTTGTTGCAATGAGAACACTTGGGCTTCTTGGATGAAGAGGCTCCTTGTTTCCCTTTGTTCACTGTTTCTTTCCTGAGAGAAGAGTAGAATGCAACGGCCTCTGATCCTGTTGTTGCTCTTCGTCTCAGATCATCGTCCTGGAGGCTACTGATCACGCCATTCAGGGTTAGAGGAGTTCCAGTGGTAGTGAGGCTACGTATGAGAGGATCAAAGGATGGAGGAAGTGTGACGAGCACCAGCTCTGCTTCTTCTTCATCCTCTATGTTTGCACCTACATCCTTAAGATCATCTAAGATGGTTCTCACACCAGCAAGATGATCCTTGAGATCATCCCCTTCAGCCATCACCAATGCATGAAGCTGCTTCCGTAAAAATATGCGATGGGATGTTGAAGGGATCTGGTAAGTCTGCTTCATGGCCTCCCACGCTTCCTTTGCACTCTTGCACCGTCCAATGCAATGGAATTCTCGCCCCTCCAGCGCTGCATGGAATTTGCCCAAAGCTCTCAGGTCCTTCTTGCGATACTTCGCAGTTTCATCCACTGTAGCTGTATCTGGAAGTGTCTCAGTTCCTGTGGTGATGTCCCAGAGGCCTCGTTCATCCATATAGGATTCGAATTTTGTCTTCCAGAAGCGCCAGTTCCTCCCATCAAATTTTGGTGGATTTGCGTCCACTGAAATGATATCCGCTGTAGGCACAGTCGGATTTGTGATGGGAGGGGAAATAGGTGGTGGATTTGGAGGCGGATTTGTAGGAACAGTGGCTGCCATGGGTGCCGACACCCAATCCCACCACTCGTTCAAGTCTAGGTCCAGGTTCTTAGTCGTCCAGTGCCTCTTGCAAGGCCTGGAGCGTTTGGATTAGGGCACGCCTCTGTCTACGTAGACGGAGGCTCCGATTCACCCTAGCGAGTGTCGCCCTGATTCTACGGTTTCGTATTCTTTGCGCTCTCCCAGGCATTGCTCCGATACCATCTAACGAAAGGTGAAACCGTGTGATGGTGCTCAAGATCCGTCATAGCATATATGGAATGAAAAATGTACATATGTGTGACATGGTGAACCAATGAAGACTCGTGTCTCTCCACGTGGACTAACCACGTGGCACAGGGCCACTCTCAACACCCGTTGCTGCAGACGGGCGCCTTCGCCTCTGCTTTCGCCTGTTAGAGGATTGAGAGAAACCGAAACACATCTTGGATTGCGCAAGATAAAGGTATGATTGATGCGAGGAGGCTTGCGCTTATATAGTAGGCAGGAGAACATCTGATTGGCCCCATATGGAGCAAGCAAAGCAACTTCCTTCACGCGCAATTTGACGAGATTTTATGCACGTATTCTTCAAAGATTGGATAGACAAATGCACGTTTGTAGTGTTACGTCTTGCGTTTCTTGAACACTCTGATGAAGTGTCACGACGTGGCACTGATTGCATAAACTTCTCCAGGTCCACGCGCTATCATTGCTTTCTTCGTGGCTTCCTCTGAGTCAAAGTCTCACATTGCCTTCTAGCCTTGTATACAAGCAGAAGATTATGCCCCCTTGCAAGCAATCAATCCAAAATGTGTTTCAGTTTCTTTCCATCTCCAAAAAGGCGAAAGCCAAGAAGGCGATCCGATTTCGTGGGAGCAATGTTTAGCGGTGGCCACCACCACAGTGGAGGCTCTGGTGGTGACCACGGTGGAGGCCACGGTGGAGGAGGCTGTGGTGGTGGCGGAGGCTGTGGCGGTGGGGGCTGTGGCGGAGGAGGTGGCGGTGGCGGAGGTGATTAAAATGACTTCATGTGTACAGGAGAGAGTAAGTCCTTAGATTTTACATATAGTGTGGATTTTTTGTTTGGGAGCTTGTGTAGACGTTTGCTAGTAAAGCATAGGGTGTCTTGGGAGTTGCGTCGGTTACGTTCATTACAGATCTCACTACATCGTCTCCCAGTCTAAGACTGTTATAATCCTCGTGGCTCTTGCATGCTCCGAGAAGGCACGTCCACTCGAGAGCACTGGGAACGAACGGCATGCTTAAGATTAGATCTTTGGCGTCGTGAAGGTGGCCGGCTCGGCTCAAGAGATCTACCATGCAACTGTAGTGCTGCCTTGTGGGCTCAATGGCGTGATCCACAACCATGGAAGCGAAGAAGCTCTTTCCCGCTTGAAAGCTGCCTTTGTGGCTGTTTGCGGCCAGGATGGATGCGAAGCACGATGTGTTTGGGGAATCGACGGCCTGCATTTCGTTGAAGAGATGAAAGGCCTTGCTGGCAGTGGTGCTTACTTGTGCATATGAAGCTATCATGGAGCTCCACAAGATTTGGTCTCTGTCAGGGGCTGTATCAAAAAGTTTCCTTGCGTATACAATATGGCCTTCTCGGGAAAATGCAGATATCAAAGCATCCCAGGTCACAAGGTTGCGTTCTAGCATGCTATGAAAGAGTAAAGCAGCTTCACGTAGTTTGCTAGTTAGAACAAACGCATTTAACATTGTGTTCCACGAAACCATATCCATTTCGGGCATCTTGTTAAAGAGTCTAAGAGCAAAGTCACAATGCCCTGATTGGGCATACACCGACAGAACAGAGTTCCAAGAGCACAGGTCTCGCTGCGGCTTTTGATCAAAGGTGGCCTTCACAGGCTCCAAGTCTGAGGGTTGTGAGAGCAGCATTATCGTACAGGAAGTAAGATCAAGCTCCGGCATTTGATAGAAAAAGCTCTTGGTTTCCTCCCCGGGGCTGTTCTTGGCAAGAACAGCGAGCATTGTTGTCCACGACGAGAGAGCTCTCTGCGGCATGGAGTCAAATATAAGATTTGATTGTCTAGCATCACGGCAGCATCGCATCACGGTGTTGCACGAAACGAGATCTATCTCAGGCATCTCGCGGAAAATCCTTTGTGCCGAATCGACATCCTCGTTCAGTGCGTACGCGCTAAGCATCGCGGTCCAGGCGACGAGATCGTGCTGCGGCATTACATCAAACAAAAGCTTTGCTCCGTGCAAATCTCCGCCCTGCGACAAGGCAACCAAGATTGTCGTCCATGACACAAGGTCACGAGCCTCCATTGAATAGAAAACACGTTTCGATCCCTCTACATGCCCGTTCCAGGCATATGCCGCAGGAATGGAATTCCAAGACACGAGATCATACTCGGGCATCCCGGAGATAATCCTCTGGGCATTTTTTAGATCCCAGCCATGTGCGTGGACTCACAGGATTGCGTTCCATGAGAGAAGGCTGTGTTGCGGCATCTCATCAAATGTTTTTTGGGCATTGAGAACATGCCCAGTTCGGGCATATGCCAAGAGCATGGATGTCCATGCAAAGACATCCTTTTGCGGCATTTTGTCGAAGATCTCTTTTGCATGTTTAAGATGGGAGTTTTGGGCATAAGCTTGAAACATGAAAGCCCACGAAAAGGAATCTTTGTGTTTGATGGTATCAAAGATTTGGCGTGCCTCTTGTGGGCTTCCATATTTGCCAAACATCTCAATGAGCTTGTTGCTGAGGAAGGAATCATCAGCAAGTGGATGATTCCTTTGAAGATTCAAGTAAATCTCTCTTGCTTCATAAAGGCTTTTGCAGGATTGAATAAAATGAATGTTAGAGTTCCTCTTCATAGTCCAACCCAAAATATTGGACTCAAGATTGTTGTAAGAACGTGCCTAGATTAAAGAATATTTAATGATAATAATAAAAACTTTATATGAGAAGAATAATTAGTTTGTAACACTGTTTAGTATTATTTATTAACCTAATTGATCAATCGTAGAATAAACCAGAATATACCAAAATAGTGTTTAAATACAAAACAAATTTAATTATTAAATGGTAGAATATTTTAAAATATCAAAGTTAGTGGTAAAGGTGGTTATCCTAACACTCAATATCCTAATACCCTTAATCAATTATGTTTTATTCATATGCTCTTTCTTTCTATATTTCACTATAATATCTCGAAATCTTTAACTAATTGGAAAAAGATGTGCATTTTTATTTATAAACTTTTTCCTTTTATATTTAATTATTTTTTTAAATAGCACTCTCCTGAGAATGCCACTCTTTTACTAGATGTTAATTAAACATATAATATGATTCTCCTAACCAACCAATATAGTTTAAATTTCTAGGAAGTTATCTAACCCATTATTATTCAAACATGAGAATATTTAATCCCAAATATCCCAAAATTCTTAACTGATTAAAAAATAGAGTATAATTGATTCTTTTTTTATATATTTTAAATTTTATGTAAATCATTTTTTTATTACTTACAATCTACAAATAAGTTAAAACAATTATGCAACTAGTGTGGTTAGATTATTCTAGGAATAATACCCTGTTTGAATATCATATTTTTTTAGATTGCTTCCAATAACTTTTGCAATTTAATGGGAACAAAACAAAAATTCAAAGATTTGTAGTCCAAGAATCAAAAAAAGTTCTTTAAATGATAGTGAGTTATCTCTATGGCTATATCAAACATTAATGACCTCTAAGTGGCAGCTTAAACAAATATAATTATTTTATGGTTTTAACATTTTGTAATCCAAAAAATACAAGTGGAAAAGAAGATGTAAATATAGGCAAGTGGATAGGAGTCTTGTATTACAAAAAAGTCAAATAGTACAATTTGTTTTCCTTTGAGAGATTTTAGTTAACTTTAGACGGTTGTTCTATTTAAGATATAGTATTAAACACTGATTTGAGTGAAAAAATTTAAACGGCTAGATTAAGGTATATTCCCTAAATATTTATAGTATTTTCGTTTCACCTTATAAATATTTTAATTTTTTATGAATATAATAAGAATATAAATTACCACCTACATTCAAACAAGCACCAAGAGACATGAAGAAGGTGGCAGTGTTGGCCATTCTCTCGGTGGCGTGCACTTTCTTCTCTGGTTTCCAATCTGTTGCAATTTGTTCTTGGCTCCAACCATTTTTCCTCCTGCATTTCTTCCACAAATCAGGGATTACGCACAATTCTTGCTCATGGCGCTCCGCGGCGCTCACAATCCTCCTGGCGCTCCTCCTCCAGACCACCGCCGCGAGCCTGGCATTCTTGGCATTCTTCCCGGGAAAGG
>NW_003314477.1:56128-58628 GCF_000143415.4 Selaginella moellendorffii | reverse complement strand
GTCACCTCAGAACCCAGCTCCCACACTAAAGCCCCCATGCGACTGAGCTCTCACCCAAGTTCAAGACAAGGGAATTGCCCGCCCGGATCCAGACTTAGTGGTTACACTAGGAACATCAGTTCGCTCAGCATCACAAGTGAGTGCAGCCATCACCCATCAGTCACACACAGGGAGAAAACTTTGCCATGCTATTCAGCGACCGATCCTTTCGCCAGGTGGAAATGTATCCCCTGCCCGAGATTCCAAAAGGCCGCTGAATAGCACGGAGCATATGTCCTCCACCACATGCTTACTTAGTACACGCGCAAAGGGCATGCAGGCACGTACATGTTTTGCGTCAGTCACCTCAGAACCCAGCTCCCCACCAAGCCCCCATGCGACTGAGCTCACCCAAGTTCAAGACAAGGGAATTGCCCGCCCGGATCCGGACTTGCTGGTCACACCAGGAACATCAGTTCATTCAGCATCACAAGTAAGTGGAGCCATCACCCGTGAGGGACAACACAAGGAGAAAACCTTTGTTAAAAATGCACGTGGCGGAGGGAGCAAGAAGTTACATGCTCTTGTGCTATGGAGCGACCGATCCTTTCGCCAGGTAGAAATACATCCCCTGCCCGAGATTCCAAAAGGTCGCTCAATAGCACAGAGCATGTGACTTCTTGCTCCCCCATCACATGCATTTTTAACAAAAGGGTAGATGCCTAGAGCGTCACTTCCCCGGCTGTGAAGCACCAGCTAAGCCCCCATGCGACTGAGCTCACCCACGTTCAAACACGAGGGAATTTTGCCCGCCCGGATCCGGACTCAACGGTTACAGCACAGCAAGGGGTGTGTGCTTGGGAGGGGGTCCGAACACCCCACTGCCCCATAACACACACAAAAGCGAGAGGCTAGCCCGAGCTGTGGCGCACCACACATGTTGGTCGTCCGAGTCTCCCGGTTCTGCCGGAGCATTGGCCAGGAACCCGTCACAAGCACATGTGTTGCACCACAGCAATAGGTGTGCAGCCCTCTACCAAAGGCACACACCACCCCACATCAGGAGGATTAACTGCCAGCCAGCCCACCACCACCGCACGCAAAGATCCGAGTCTCCCGGCTTTCACCAGGACCCGTCCCAATGCGCATTGTGGTGGCGAGCAGGGAGTGTGATGTTGCAAGTAGCAAAAGCAGAGCCACGAGCCAAAGCCAGAAGCCAAAGCCCACTTTGAGCTCGCCCCGCACGCAGTATACCACGTGAAGAGCACTCGCTCGCCCGGATTCGGACCCGGACTCGGACTCCGAGTTCAACTCGGACTCCACCTCGGCTACCCGACCTCCAACACCCACACTATCCCTACTATACTTTTGGAACCCCCCACAGCCCCCCCCCCCTGGGAGACACACGCTTTGGGCTTTCACCCCACAGCATGTATTAGTGTTCGGGCTTAGAATCTGGAAGTGCTGCGACTTCTGCAACATCAACAATGAAAAAGTGGTCATTTTTTCTTACTTTTTTTTTTCGAGTGTCACGAGACGACTCCTAGGAGCGGATGACACGTGGCACACTGTTCATGCCATGTAACATGTGCCGTTTTTAGTGGTTTTTCAAGGTAAGAGTCACGTGACATATTTCGAGCTTGGTGTCATGGTAGTAAATGTAGTGTTGCCAACTCATATTTCGGCTAAAGTTGGATGTTTTTGAGTTGTTTTTTTTCGTAGTAACTTATATCGCCACGTGTTATTCCACGTGCTCTAAAGATGGCACACGGGCTCAATGTATGGAACGCAACACTATGCCATGTGCAAGTGTAGGGTTTAGGGTTTAGGGTAGGGTAGGGTTTGCCACGTGGCATACATTTTGAGCAATTTATATGCCATGAGCTATACCTTTTAGAAGGTGGCATTCAGACGGATGGTTTGGATGAGGTGGCATGCCACGTGGCATACTTTTATGTACTTATAGCATGCCACGTGGCAAACCCTTGGAGAGGTGGCATCTTGGAGGTTGCATGCCACGTGGTAAACCCTTGGAGAGTTGGTACCTATGGATGCCACATGGCAAACCCTTGGAGAGGTGGCATCTTGGAGGTTGCATGCCACGTGACAAACCCTTGGAGAGGTGGTACCTATGGATGCCACGTGGCAAACCCTTGGAAAGGTGCATCTTGGAGGTTGCATGCCACGTGACAAACCCTTGGAGAGGTGGTACCTATGGATGCCACGTGGCAAACCCTTGGAAAGGTGGCATCTTGGAGGTTGCATGCCACGTGACAAACCCTTGGAGAGGTGGTACCTATGGATGCCACGTGGCAAACCCTTGGAAAGGTGGCATCTTGGAGGTTGCATGTCACGTGACAAAGAGTTCATCGGATGGGACCAAGTCGAGGATCGAGTCCAAGACCGACATTAGGACGCAGTTCAAGGTAGAGTCCGGAATCGAATCCGAGACCGACTCGGGGACCGAGTTCGAGTCCGAGTTCGAGACCGAGTTCGAGACGGAGTCCGGATCCGAAATCGG
>NW_003314477.1:9814-34814 GCF_000143415.4 Selaginella moellendorffii | reverse complement strand
CGAGCACGAAGCGAGCAAAAGGCGAGGCTCCAAAAAGGGGACCCAAAAGGACCAACACATGACACGTGGGAGTGTCCGAGATGGAGTCCGAAGTGGAGTCCGAAGTGGACCCAAGATGGACCCGAGATGGAGTCCGAGATGGAGTCCGAGATGGAGTCCGAGTGTAAGGAACCGACTCCCCGAGATGTCGTAGGCTAAAGGATCCCCAAAAGCTTGACCGAAGTGACAAAGAGTTCATCGGATGGGACCAAGTCGAGGATCGAGTCCAAGACCGACTCTAGGACCGAGTTCGAGATAGAGTCCGGAATCGAGTCCGAGACCGACTCGGGGACCGAGTTCGAGTCCGAGTTCGAGACCGAGTTCGAGACGGAGTCCGAGATCCGAAATCGGGTCCAAGACCGAGTCCGAGGTCGAGTCCGAGGTCGGGTCCGAGATCGGGTCCGAGATCGAGTCCGTAATCGAGTCCGAACCCGAATCCGAAGTCGGATCCGAAATCGGGTCCGAGATCGAGCCAGAGACTAAGTCCAAATACTAATACGGGTCAAGGGGTGAAAGCCCAAAGCGTGCGTCTCCCAGGGGGGGGGGGGCTGCAGGGGGTTCCAAAAGTATAGTAGGGATAGTGAGGTCCAGGAACCAGTTTTGAAGGGACTCTCCAGTTGGGCTTCCAAGCCGACTTGAGGTTGGGACTGGGACCGAGGGGCCTTGGGTGGGAGTGAGCATGGACTTGGCTGGTGCCGGAGGGGCCATCCAAGGAAGTGCTCAAGAGCAGCTCCCACTCCCGAAAGGGAAACCGATTGCAGTGCTCCCGGCTCATGTGGAGTGGTGCCCCACTTGAGTACCATGCGGCTCATTGGTCCTCGCCCTTCCTAGGGGCTTGGGCCTTCCTTCGGGATGGAAGTGGGGGGCGAGAGGTACCCATACCGGGCCGCTAGGCCACGGTGTTTCGCCCCGGCGTCCCGAAGCAAGCGTTGCACTCAAGACTTGGGATTTAGAGGGTCCCGTGATCAAGTCTTGTGGTACCAAGGGATGTTAGGAACCTGGAAGCTTGGTGTGCTTGGCTGCTTGTGCTTGCGGGGAGTGTAGCCGAACCTTAAGTCCAGTCTAACCCGGGGAGGGGGATTGGGAGTGATTTGGGAATCCATGGAAGGATGGCTAACACTCCGTTGCTCGTGCAGTGAGTAGCTGAAACCAAGTAGGAGCTGGTACCATAGGCGAGAACCTTGGCGAGGGAACTTAGCAAAAGCCAAGGCAGTGTTGGACGGATAGGCGAGGTAAGCTGGCAAAGTGGAAAGGAAAAATTTGTGGCTTACAATTTGGTATCGGAGCCTTCTCCTCAGTTCTAGCGAAGGATAGAGGCGGATTGCTGGGAGATGGCAAGGGCAGGGCGTAAGCGAACCCAGGCGGAGACAGAACCTCCGCCAGAGCTGGAGCCTCCGGTCGAACAAGAGGCTATGGATGAGGAATCCTTGCATGAGGAGGACTCTAGTGAGGAAACTTCCAAATAGGAGTCCGGTGGCGAGGTTCGGTCGTCCAAGGCTCGATTGGACGTTCTAGAAGGTCAATTGGCGCAGACCAATGCCCTGCTGGAGACTCTCGTACGCAAGCTAAAGCGTGATGAGAAACGGAAGAAAAGGCGAAAGACTGCGGATGCTGGCAGCGCAGAAGGTGCGGACCCTTCGGCAGGGACTGAGGCAAAACCAGACAAGGTCGAACAGACCGAAGTGGAATCAGTCCCTCAGGCAGTTCCCAAGTACAAACCAAAGCCCCCACCGGTGTTCAAGGGAGTGAACGACTATAAGGTTGTGGAGGATTGGTTTTACGATATGGAGGACTACTTCCGAGCGTTACGGTTACCGAGCTCGGAGAAGGTCCCATGTGCAAAACCATACTTGGCAGATAATGCCAAGTCTTGGTGGAGAACAACGGAGGCCAACGAAGGACCGGTGGCCACCTGGGACATGATGAAGGCGAGGATCCGCGCGACATACGTTCCTCCGAATGCCACTCTGCATCTGAGAGATGAGCTGAGTAGGCTGAAGCAGACTGGAACCATCCAGGAATATGTGAATGGGTTCATGGCAAAGAGGATACTTGTCACGGACATGGGGGATATGGATGCGTTCCATGCCTTTATATCAGGTTTGCAAACCTGGGCTCGCGGTGAGGTGATGCGCTGGAACCCGACCAACTACAAGGAAGCGTTGGATGCGGCCATCAAGGTGCATTTCAACGATAACCTGCGAAAGGGGAACACGACGGGGTCGGGATCCACGTTTCACAAAGGGGCCAAACCGAGGGGAACATATAGCAGGGGGAAATTCAAGAAGAGTTTCTCTAAGAATGAGTCCTCGGGATTTCGGAAAGGCAAATCCGGTGGCCAGCGAGCAAGTACGTGGGGGAGTCAAGCGAAAAGAGACAAACCCACGGATAAGAAGGTCAAGTCATATAGCAGCGTGGGAAACAACGTATGCTATAACTGCGGTGAAGCGGGACACTTTTCGAGGGAATGTCCCTACCCGAAGAAGGCCAGAGCCAATATGGCCATCAAGTCGGGCGAAGTCCAAAATGAGGTATGTGATCCAGTCCCTGACTCAAAGTTACTCATTACACGAGCAACTTTGGTAGAGAGTCGTTCGCGACATCTACTAGCCCTCCGAGGGAAGCTCGGAGGTAGCTTTGTTAAGATCCTTATTGACACGGGTGCTTCGGATAATTTTGTGGCTGCAGACATAGTCCGGCAAGCCGGACTAACGGTGCAGCGGCTAGGCGAACCAAGGACTATAGAGTTTGTTCAAGGTAGCCAAAGCACCGATGAGGTACTTCGACAAGCGAAAGTCGAAGTAGGGACATGGAAGGTAGACATGGATTTCACCGTGTTGGACATGGCGGGATTTGACGTGATCTTCGGAATGGATTGGTTCAATCGGTTCGTGGTAGCCCTACATGGACAAGGTAGGAACCTTGTGGTACTGGCAAATGCCCAAGGAAGAAGATCTAGGGTGGAAGCCCAGGATCTAAAGGTAGGGCAAAGCAAGGCCAAAGAATCTTGCTTAAACCTGGTGTCCACGAGAGGACAACTCACTAAAGGAACTAAGGCAGCCTTTTTGTGCTTACTCTCGGTGAAGAGTGACAAAAAGACAAGAACGGAAGAAGTGCCTTTAGTGATCCAGCGGGTGTTGGACCAATTCCAGGATACCATGCCGGAGGAGCTACCGGCGGGGCTGCCCCCAGCACGACCGATAGAACATAAGATTGAGCTGGTCGAGGGTGCTGAGGCAGTGGTTCGTCCCCCTTATCGTTTGAACGAAAAAGAACTCAAGGAGCTCAAGTGCCAACTAGAGGAGTTGGTGGACAAAGGGTATGTTAGGTTGAGCAAGTCGCCGTATGGGGCGCCGGTGTTATTTGTGAAAAAGAAAGATGGATCTATGCGCATGTGCATAGACTACCGCTTGCTCAACAAGTATACAAAGAAGAACAAGTACCCTTTGCCAAGGATTGAGGACCTGTTCGATAGGTTGGGAAAGGCAAAATACTTCTCGAGGATTGACCTAAGGTCAGGATACTACCAGATCAGGGTAGCCGAGGAAGATGTCGAGAAGACAACCTGTCGAACGAGGTATGGGAGCTTTGAGTTTCTAGTGATGCCCTTCGGGCTATGTAATGCGCCGGCAACGTTTTCGGCGCTAATGAACCACGTCTTTGTACCCTATCTGGATCACTTCGTGGTCGTCTATATCGACGACATCCTGATCTATAGCGAGACGCTAGAAGAGCATGCCGAACACTTGGCGAAGGTGTTTGAGAAACTAAGGGAACACAAGCTGTATGCTAAAGAGAGCAAATGTGACTTTGCTCAACAAGAGGTAAAGTTTCTCGGGCATGTGGTGGGCCAGGACGGGCTCAAGGTGGACCCGGAGAAGGTCCAAGCGATCCAGGAATGGGAGCGACCATCGAATGTACATGAGTTGAGGGCGTTCCTGGGGCTATGCAACTACTATCGAAAGTTTATCAGACACTATTCAAGAGTAGCCCTGCCCTTAACGGACCAAACAGGAAAAGGGAAGATGGTATGGACAGCAGAATGCGAGGCGGCATTCGTCCACCTCAAAGGGAAGTTGAGAAAGGCTCCCGTATTGGCATTGCCAGACTTTGGTAAGGACTTTGAGGTAGAAATGGATGCTTCGGACTTTGCGTTGGGCGCAGTTCTGAAGCAAGACAACCATCCGGTAGCGTTCTTCTCGAAGAAGCTGGACAAGGCTCAACGGAAGTGGCCTGCCCATGAGAAGGAATTGTTTGCGGTAGTCAAGGCACTCAAGGAGTGGCGACACTACCTTGGGAGACACTTCAAGGTTTACACGGACAATGTGGCAACGAAACACTTCTTGTCACAGCCCGACCTAAGAGGGAAACAAGGTCGGTGGGCCAATGCCTTGGCCGAGTTTGATTGCGAAATTCTGTACAAGCCTGGGAAGAGCAACATCGTGGCGGATGTGCTAAGTCGAAAAGCGAGCTTGAAGTTGGCAATATCCAGCGCAACAGCAACCTTCTGGGACGATGTGTGGACAGCATATGAGAACGATGGTCTAGCACAAGAAGTGTTGCTGAGGAATCTAGAGGCGCGGGAAGCTCACCAGAGAGGTGAGCTGCCAACGGAAGAGAAAACGGGCTATGCGGAACGCAACGGACTCATTTATTACAAGGAAACGAGGGTGTATGTTCCAGAAGGGGAACTAAGGAAGGTGGCCTTAGAAGAGTGTCATGACGGACCTCTTGCGGGACACGGCGGAGTGCCCAAGACGATGGGCTTACTCAAGAGGAAGTACCATTGGCCAGATATGGCTAAGGACGTCCAAGACTATGTAAAGACATGTCCAACATGTCAGCAGGTCAAAGCCGTGACTAAGGCTAGTGGGGGCTTGTTGCAAAGCATCCCAATTCCAGATCGCCCGTGGAAATGTCTTACGATGGACTTCATCACGGGACTACCCCCAAGCGAGGGGTTCGATGCGATATTCGTGGTGGTGGACCGATTTTCAAAGATGGCACATTTCATACCCACCACAACGGACGTGGATGCGGAAGGTGTGGCGAAGCTGTTCTTTGAACAAGTGGTTCGAGTGCGGGGAAGGCCGGAAGAGATTATCTCAGATCGAGATAAGATCTTCACTAGTAGGTTCTGGAGGACACTCCTAGAACAGTATCGCACCAAATTGAAATTCAGCACAGCCTATCACCCACAGACAGGTAATGGGTATTAAGTCAAGATTGATGGCACTAACACTTCTTGACAGACGGACAAACGGAAAGGGTGAATAGGCAGCTGGAGGATTATTTGCGATGCTATGTCTCGGGAGACCAGACCGACTGGGTAAGTCATTTGGGACTTGCGGAAATGTGTTATAACAACTCACCACACTCAAGCATCGGGGTGAGTCCATGGGAAGTCATCAATGGGCGAGCTATTGAAGGTCCTGTGGAACTCGGCGTGGCCGAGTATCATGGAGAGTTACCCGCAGTGGAGGCATTCACGGCGGAAAGACTCAACATTTGGAATCTAGTGAGGGATTCCTTGGAACGGGCTCAACAAAGGCAAACTAAGTACGCGAACCAAAAGCGTCGGGATGTGGAGTTCCAAGCTGGGGAGAAGGTGTGGCTGAACACCAAGAACCTCAGACTACCAAGCTGGATCAGTCGAAAGTTGACCCAAAGGTAAAGACGCATGTATTCCTGTAAATGAATTGATCTTGAGTTCCTTAAGCAGGTTCGCGGGGCCTTATGAAATTGAGGCACGAATCGGTAAAGTGGCTTACCGACTCCGACTTCCTCGAGAGATGGGGAAGATGCACCCAGTGTTCCACGTGAACTTACTCAAGCCGTACTTTGAGGATCCGCTTCGCAAGGACCAAGTGAGACCTTTACCTGAAGTTATCCAAGGGGAAGAGGAATACGAAGTCGAGGCCATCCTCAATGCGCGCAAGAGCAAGCGACAAGGACGCGAGGTGAGAGAGTTCCATGTGAAGTGGAAAGGATTTCCACACTGCGAAGCAACATGGGAACCGGAGGAGAACCTAGCGAATGCACGAGATCTAGTGGAGGAATTTCTGCAAGGCAGAACTTTATGTACTTATGCAAAATTCAATTAAAAATATCAATTTGCAAAGTTGAGCAAATGGCATATGTTGGGACCCGAAGGCGCGCCAAAGGTAAGCTAATTAGCATGGGTTGGATAGGTCGACCAGGCGTAGGGCACTACGCCCGACTCCCTGCGGGGATGTCGAATCCGTAGACGTATTCTACGGAGGTTGGGTTCGAGTCCCAACCCCCTAGTAAAGCAAGGCTGGGTTCAAGTCCCGACCCTATACTAGGGCGTGGTGAAGTGAGGAATATAGGGACACCTATATTCCGTTGTCATGGGCTCTTGGCCGGGGAGGCTAACTTAGGCACACCGCTAAGTGGGGGGATGCCCCCGGAGACATGGACAACAAGTCGTAGGATAAGACGAGACGTTCGATGTGGGCATCGAACTTCTTCTATGGGTGGTGGAGTTGTAAGGAACCGACTCCCCGAGATGTCGTAGGCTAAAGGATCCCCAAAAGCTTGACCGAAGTGACAAAGAGTTCATCGGATGGGACCAAGTCGAGGATCGAGTCCAAGACCGACTCTAGGACCGAGTTCGAGATAGAGTCCGGAATCGAGTCCGAGACCGACTCGGGGACCGAGTTCGAGTCCGAGTTCGAGACCGAGTTCGAGACGGAGTCCGAGATCCGAAATCGGGTCCAAGACCGAGTCCGAGGTCGAGTCCGAGGTCGGGTCCGAGATCGGGTCCGAGATCGAGTCCGTAATCGAGTCCGAACCCGAATCCGAAGTCGGATCCGAAATCGGGTCCGAGATCGAGCCAGAGACTAAGTCCAAATACTAATACGGGTCAAGGGGTGAAAGCCCAAAGCGTGCGTCTCCCAGGGGGGGGGGGGCTGCAGGGGGTTCCAAAAGTATAGTAGGGATAGTGAGGTCCAGGAACCAGTTTTGAAGGGACTCTCCAGTTGGGCTTCCAAGCCGACTTGAGATTGGGACTGGGACCGAGGGGCCTTGGGTGGGAGTGAGCATGGACTTGGCTGGTGCCGGAGGGGCCATCCAAGGAAGTGCTCAAGAGCAGCTCCCACTCCCGAAAGGGAAACCGATTGCAGTGCTCCCGGCTCATGTGGAGTGGTGCCCCACTTGAGTACCATGCGGCTCATTGGTCCTCGCCCTTCCTAGGGGCTTGGGCCTTCCTTCGGGATGGAAGTGGGGGGCGAGAGGTACCCATACCGGGCCGCTAGGCCACGGTGTTTCGCCCCGGCGTCCCGAAGCAAGCGTTGCACTCAAGACTTGGGATTTAGAGGGTCCCGTGATCAAGTCTTGTGGTACCAAGGGATGTTAGGAACCTGGAAGCTTGGTGTGCTTGGCTGCTTGTGCTTGCGGGGAGTGTAGCCGAACCTTAAGTCCAGTCTAACCCGGGGAGGGGGATTGGGAGTGATTTGGGAATCCATGGAAGGATGGCTAACACTCCGTTGCTCGTGCAGTGAGTAGCTGAAACCAAGTAGGAGCTGGTACCATAGGCGAGAACCTTGGCGAGGGAACTTAGCAAAAGCCAAGGCAGTGTTGGACGGATAGGCGAGGTAAGCTGGCAAAGTGGAAAGGAAAAATTTGTGGCTTACACCGAGGTGGACCCAAGATGGACCCGAGATGGAGTCCGAGATGGAGTCCGAGATGGACCCGAGATGGAGTCCGAGATGGAGTCCGAGATGGAGTCCGAGATGGAGTCCGAGATGGAGTCCGAGATGGAGTCCGAGATGGAGTCCGAAATGGAGTCCGAGATGGAGTCCAAGATGGACCCGAGATGGAGTCCGAGATGGAGTCCGAGATGGACCCGAGATGGAGTTCGAAGTCGAGACCGAGACCGGAACCGAGACCGGGACCGAGACCGAGACCGAGACCGAGATCGGGACCGAGACCGAGACCGAGACCGAGACCGAGACCGAGACCGAGGCCGAGGCCAAGACCGAGCCCGAGCCCGAGTCCGAGTCTGAGACCGAGCCCGAGTCCGAGTCCGAGTCCGAGTCCGAGTCCGAGTCCGAGTCCGAGTCCGAGTCCGGAGCCTGAGAGGGTGAAAGCCCAAAGCGTTCGTCTCCCAGACCCTGGGGGGTTTGGTGAGCTCCAAAAGTATAGTAGGGGGAGGACTGCAGTGGAGCCAGTTTGGCCAGGAAAGGCCAGTTTGGCCCAGGAAGGCCAGACCCAGTGTTGGGTGATGAGCTGCCCACTGGGAAGTCCAAGACTAGAGTGAACACGGACCGACAAGCGGGGTAGCTTGGTGAAGTGTTCAAGAGCCAGCTCTAGTTCCCCCGGGAGATCGACTGGCCGATGCTCCCAGTCCAAGTGTGGGTGGCACTACCTACTTGGATACCAGGTGTGGCTCAACGGAACCTCGCTCTAAGCCCATGGCTAGAGCACCTAAAGGCGAAAGGCGGGGAGAGTACCCAGGTGGCTCGCGTAAGGCCACGGTGTTCCGAAATGTTGTCCCAAAGGCCTAGACTGTGGAAAGGAAGAGGAGCAGTCCTCTGGGGTAGTGACCAAGGACACAGTCGTGTGGTGGGGAAGTCCCAGAGGACCATGGGACTTAGTGGTCGGGCCTGTGGGCCTCGATCCAGTGGCAGTGTTGGCAAACACGGCTAGGGGCAAAAAGGGACTTGGTAGGAATTGACAAAGGGACTTTGGGGAAGGCAATTCCCCAGGTCTGTGGGCATCCTAAGGATGCTAAGGAGTGGATCTAGGATGACCACTCGTGGACCGATGGCCCAGTCTTGGAGAGACGGGATGGTGATGCAAGTGATATTGGACCACTAGTGCAGCAAAGGTGAATGGGCATGGCCTTAGCGTAACGGGCCGAGATGTCAGTGGTACCTTTGGGTGTCGGTCTTGGGACCGGACACGTGGAGCACTTGGACCAGGTGCAAGTGTTGAGTGGCATGGATGCCATTCTTGGGGCTAGCAAGTCCAAGTCCTGAATTGGACTTAAGGAGGTTGTGAGTGAGACTCCTCCAAGTGGTCGAAGGTGTGGTTAAGTGACTAAAGTAGAATGGAAAAATTAGTCACTTACAATTTGGTATCGGAGCTGTTCCTTAGTCCGACTTTTATTGGTGCTCAAGTATATCACCACTAGTGTTGGCATCGGAAGGTCCGAGGAGTGGGCCTATCCTTAAGGAGTAGCAAGTCGGGAAGACATGGCTCTCCATTACAGTTCATGTGTGAACTTGTAGACGAGGTGGTGGATAGAAAAGGGCCAATAATGGAACGACTTTGGGATCTTGGGAACAATGCAAGGTTTTCCTCATTGAGTTGAGGATGTGATCCGGATGAGCATTTGTCTCAGCAAATTGGCTTAGGTTGTTGTGGTAAACAACTAAAGTTGGGATCACGGGAAAGATAGAGACTCCAAAACAATAAAGGAGTCACAAGATTATCCTCATATAGTTGAGGTTGGTGCTCATGAATGTGAGACCAAAGGTAATGACCGTGGAAGGTCAAATACGGAAGAGGACTCAAATCCTTGAAATGGTAGCTGGGGCTACCTCTAATAAATGCTGGAACAACCCAAGGAGTTGGGGGTGTATTAAGTGGATGAGTTGGTATTCTCATCACATGGACAAGTAGTCCTAAGGGGCAAAGGTTGCCCCCAGATAACAAAATCAAGTGTCGGAGTAACACTTGTGAAAATAGTCCTTTTGAGTAGGACCGGAATGCAAGAAGGGTATTCCAGTGAGCTAGTGCCTCACAAGTAGGACCTTACGGGTCTGTGGATTAACCAAGTCCAAAACTGCCGGATGACTCAAGTAGAGTCAAGCGATGGTCCTAAAAGGACTGATGGAAGCATTTGGACTGAGGTGTGTTGTACCCCACAAAGGATGGGGGGGATCATAGGATCCAAGGATGAGAACAGAGGGTATCTCATCGATGGCAAAATGTGCCATGCTAAAGTTATGGGAAAGGTGTTCCCAGAAGAAAACAACTCTGACATAAAGTTGTGTGTGATCTCTATGGTGCAGTGCTAACGGATGGTTGGCATGAGAAAGAGCGGTGTTGGTCTTGGCAAAGACTTAGACACGAAGGGGAAATGTCATAGAGGTAGGCTCGTGGAGCCGATGGTGTGAAGACACCAAATGTGCCAAGGTGTGATACCTTGAGGCTATGTTGGTGGGTTCATGAGAACCCCTTGCCAAAGGAATCCCAATGGAAATGGGAATAGCATAGCCTAAGCTGCAGAGCATGCAGTTGGAGTGTGGTGACCCAGATAATGATGGAGGTGTGAAAGCACCAAGCAATGAGTTGTAGGACTTGACAACTATGAGGCAACTAAGCAAGAGGTGCAAAATAACTGGTTAAACGGGTAGAAGGTAGCTACCCAAGACTTCTTAATAGCATAAGGAAGTTGGATATACCCTTACGGGGGATAAGTTGCTTATGTTGCGATATAGTAAGTCAATGTCATAAAAGGAAATACTCATTGTCAAGAAAGCCATCATTGGGACACCCGGACACTCTAGAACACCAGAAGGTGGTGTTTGATGTCGCGAGGGCAATGGATAAAGCCCAAGGGACTAAGTCCCTAGCGAATGATGGATAGAAGGTGCTATCCAAATGTCCAAGGTTGCGGAGACAGGAGAGGACTGTCTACCCGAATTGGACAAAGCCAAAAATGGAATTTTGGCAAGGCTAGTGATGGGCATGTAAAGGCCCATAAGCAACAATGTAATCCCAGTGTGTGGGATTATAAGGTGAGCATACCCGGATTGAGGAACCACTCCCTAGGCTATTGGGTAGGTCCATCCCTAAGAATACTTGCTAAAGCATGACAGAAAGTGCAAAGCTATCCTCCTGGTCTGGAGGAGAATGACCGAAGGAAAGGTGTGAAGCCAAAAGCAAGTAGTATTGGGATGGAATTGAACCATAGAAATCAAAGGGCATATCCAACAGTGGTTATGAAAGTTGGGAGTGGAGAATCAAGAGGGTGCTCGAGGATGTTGTTGCTAGCAACCGTGATGCCATGGAGAGTCTAAAATATGGAATTGTCCATGTTAGACTATATGGCAACTATAAAGCTTGCGAAAGGGGAGGCCTTAGCAAGCTGAGGGACAGAGTTCCTTCAAGGTTCCCAAAGACGATTCTAGGTAGCGTAGTACCTAGAAAGGCCAAGTGTAAATGGTTCATGGAACGCACGAAATCAGAGTGGCGCAGCAGAAGCGTGGTCTTGAAGCTTGCCATGAGGCAAGGTTATCAAGGTTAGGGAAGTAGTTCCCGAGTGTTCAAAGAGAGGGCTTTGAACGAAAGTCGATGGTCAAGGACTTTCACGCTTATGCAGGAACCATGTTACAATGGTCGGAGGACTTGCCAAGTGAGATTGGCACGTCGGGGGAACAAAGACCCTAGTTGAAGGTGATAACTTCAAAAAGGGTGGGCCATGGGGCCGAGCATGGAGGAGTCCATGCATGATCACAGACATGTCAAGTGAGAGGACTTGGCAGTGTGGAGGAACTAGGTTCCTAAGCTGTGATCTGTAGCGCGCTTTAAAAATAGGTTGGTGCACCGGCGTGGGGAGTCACGCCAGGCATCTAGTGTGATGCCGTCCGTAGATGCATATACGGAGGTTGGGTTCGAGTCCCGACCCTCTAGTGCTTGGGTTCGAGTCCCAAATCACTAGGGCGTGGTGATGGTTTGGAATATGAGGACACTCATATTTCGGTGGTCATGGACTCTCAGTGGGGAGACTGGTTTGGGCACACCGCCAAGCAAGGGATGCCTCAGAGTCGTGATGCACGGTTAGATTGCTTAGTGTGAAAGCTCAGCATATCTAACTTGAACACTTTGGTGCAAGTGGCACCAAGGTCGTGGTGAGTGAGATGGGGACACCTAATCTCAGTTGCTATGAACCCTTGGCCGTAAGGGCTAGCTTGGGTGCACCGCCAAGTGTGGGGGATGCCCCCGGGGTTATAGTCAACAACTTGGAGGTCTAGAAAACCAAGTACCTCTTGGCAACTCTGTTAAGGTGCCAAGGTGAGATCACTAGGTGATCTTATGGCCAGAAAAGGACAAGGTCCTTGGTTGGCTAAGGAATGAAGTTCCTGGTTCAAAATGTTGAAATTGAACTATTTAAGGTGGTGTGGCTTGTTCATGATAACCAAGTGGGAAGAGCACCTAAGGGAAATAAACTATGTCCGTGCGATGGCATAGTGAGTCCGAGGAAAGTAGTCTCTATAAAAGACCCATGGGAGGGTCACGAAGTTGGGCCGTGGATAGAGCCCATAGCAGAAGATGCTAAAGAGACGTACTAGGGGTGAACATCCTCCGGACTTGGCAAAGAAGAGTCTTTGCTATGGAACCGAAACAATACCTCAAGGAGGGAGGTAGAGATTCGATGTTGCTTGGTGCAACAATCAACGGATAGGAGCAAAAGATGAGTGGCCAAGATAGGGCCGTGGAATCCCTTGGAAGGAATCCAAGTGACAAAGTTAGGCGAGGAACACTAATGTGTTGGACACTAACAAGTTGCGGGAAAGGAAGTGTGTTTCCAAGGAGGGATTCCGAAATGCTCCGATTTGGCGAAAGTGGAAGCTCCAAGGGAGGGAGCGGTAAGGTAGCCAAATGATAGGGCCATGAACAGCCCTAGCACAAAGTATGATAACTGGAACTTTGGCACGAAATAGAAGAGAGGATGATGGTGCCCTCGAGTAGAGAACTTCCTAGGATAGGGAAGTGGAGTCGCACAATCTGTGCAATGCAAGGTGTTGGAGACACCTAGGAAATTGACTCCAAGAAGTCAAAATTCAAAGTTCCAAAGTGCAAAGGTTATATCGATGGAAATTGAGACTACTCGAGAAGGAGTAGTGGGATTGACTTAGAGAAGGGTCTCTAAGAGGTTTAGCGAGAACTAAACCAATAAAAGGAGAGAACCATTACATGTGGTCCAATCAGTCTCTAAGTTGGAGAGACTACGCTCCTTAAAGGATGGACAAGGCATGGTGAGCCTTTGATGTCAAACCATAGACAAAGATTGGCTAGGTGCCAAGGATGGAAATGGTAACACGTGTGGGTGTTACTTTATGAAAGGGTTTACCGTTCGATGAGGACATCGAACTTCGTCTATGGGTGGTGGAGTTGTGAGACACAAAATCCCTAGGCCCCAAAGTGGAGCCGGAAGGGCGCCACATGGTAGAGGCCGAAGCGAGAGCCAAACGAGCGTAACACGTTTGGACCAAAAGCTCCGACTTGAAAAGTCAAGAGCGGGAGTGGAACTCCCAACGAAGTGCTCGAGGAACGAGCACGAAGCGAGCAAAAGGCGAGGCTCCAAAAAGGGGACCCAAAAGGACCAACACATGACACGTGGGAGTGTCCGAGATGGAGTCCGAAGTGGAGTCCGAAGTGGACCCAAGATGGACCCGAGATGGAGTCCGAGATGGAGTCCGAGATGGAGTCCGAGGTGGACCCAAGATGGACCCGAGATGGAGTCCGAGATGGAGTCCGAGATGGACCCGAGATGGAGTCCGAGATGGAGTCCGAGATGGAGTCCGAGATGGAGTCCGAGATGGAGTCCGAGATGGAGTCCGAGATGGAGTCCGAAATGGAGTCCGAGATGGAGTCCAAGATGGACCCGAGATGGAGTCCGAGATGGAGTCCGAGATGGACCCGAGATGGAGTTCGAAGTCGAGACCGAGACCGGAACCGAGACCGGGACCGAGACCGAGACCGAGACCGAGATCGGGACCGAGACCGAGACCGAGACCGAGACCGAGACCGAGACCGAGGCCGAGGCCAAGACCGAGCCCGAGCCCGAGTCCGAGTCTGAGACCGAGCCCGAGTCCGAGTCCGAGTCCGAGTCCGAGTCCGAGTCCGAGTCCGAGTCCGAGTCCGGAGCCTGAGAGGGTGAAAGCCCAAAGCGTTCGTCTCCCAGACCCTGGGGGGTTTGGTGAGCTCCAAAAGTATAGTAGGGGGAGGACTGCAGTGGAGCCAGTTTGGCCAGGAAAGGCCAGTTTGGCCCAGGAAGGCCAGACCCAGTGTTGGGTGATGAGCTGCCCACTGGGAAGTCCAAGACTAGAGTGAACACGGACCGACAAGCGGGGTAGCTTGGTGAAGTGTTCAAGAGCCAGCTCTAGTTCCCCCGGGAGATCGACTGGCCGATGCTCCCAGTCCAAGTGTGGGTGGCACTACCTACTTGGATACCAGGTGTGGCTCAACGGAACCTCGCTCTAAGCCCATGGCTAGAGCACCTAAAGGCGAAAGGCGGGGAGAGTACCCAGGTGGCTCGCGTAAGGCCACGGTGTTCCGAAATGTTGTCCCAAAGGCCTAGACTGTGGAAAGGAAGAGGAGCAGTCCTCTGGGGTAGTGACCAAGGACACAGTCGTGTGGTGGGGAAGTCCCAGAGGACCATGGGACTTAGTGGTCGGGCCTGTGGGCCTCGATCCAGTGGCAGTGTTGGCAAACACGGCTAGGGGCAAAAAGGGACTTGGTAGGAATTGACAAAGGGACTTTGGGGAAGGCGATTCCCCAGGTCTGTGGGCATCCTAAGGATGCTAAGGAGTGGATCTAGGATGACCACTCGTGGACCGATGGCCCAGTCTTGGAGAGACGGGATGGTGATGCAAGTGATATTGGACCACTAGTGCAGCAAAGGTGAATGGGCATGGCCTTAGCGTAACGGGCCGAGATGTCAGTGGTACCTTTGGGTGTCGGTCTTGGGACCGGACACGTGGAGCACTTGGACCAGGTGCAAGTGTTGAGTGGCATGGATGCCATTCTTGGGGCTAGCAAGTCCAAGTCCTGAATTGGACTTAAGGAGGTTGTGAGTGAGACTCCTCCAAGTGGTCGAAGGTGTGGTTAAGTGACTAAAGTAGAATGGAAAAATTAGTCACTTACATAAATGTAGTGTTGCCAACTCATATTTCGGCTAAAGTTGGATGTTTTTGAGTTGTTTTTTTTCGTAGTAACTTATATCGCCACGTGTTATTCCACGTGCTCTAAAGATGGCACACGGGCTCAATGTATGGAACGCAACACTATGCCATGTGCAAGTGTAGGGTTTAGGGTTTAGGGTAGGGTAGGGTTTGCCACGTGGCATACATTTTGAGCAATTTATATGCCATGAGCTATACCTTTTAGAAGGTGGCATTCAGACGGATGGTTTGGATGAGGTGGCATGCCACGTGGCATACTTTTATGTACTTATAGCATGCCACGTGGCAAACCCTTGGAAAGGTGGCATCTTGGAGGTTGCATGCCACGTGGTAAACCCTTGGAGAGTTGGTACCTATGGATGCCACATGGCAAACCCTTGGAGAGGTGGCATCTTGGAGGTTGCATGCCACGTGACAAACCCTTGGAGAGGTGGTACCTATGGATGCCACGTGGCAAACCCTTGGAAAGGTGCATCTTGGAGGTTGCATGCCACGTGACAAACCCTTGGAGAGGTGGTACCTATGGATGCCACGTGGCAAACCCTTGGAAAGGTGGCATCTTGGAGGTTGCATGCCACGTGACAAACCCTTGGAGAGGTGGTACCTATGGATGCCACGTGGCAAACCCTTGGAAAGGTGGCATCTTGGAGGTTGCATGTCACGTGACAAACCCTTGGAGAGGTGGCACCTTTGAGGTTGCATGCCACGTGACATGACATTGGAAGGTACCTCTTCTGCACTTGTATGCCATGTGGCATACCTCAGGCCCTGGATATGTCGGGCCCCGGACATGTCGGGCCCCAGATATGTCGGGCACCCGATATGTCCGGCCCCAGATATATCGGGCCCCGGACATGTCGGGCACCCAGACATATCCGGGCCCCGACATATCCGGCCCCGGACATGTCGGGCCCCGGATATGTCGGGCACCCGATATGTCGGGCCCCAGAGATGTCGGGCCCCAGATATATCGGGCCCCGGACATGTCCGGGCCCCGATATCTCCGGCCCCGAATGTAAGCGACTAAATTTTCCATTCTACTTTAGTCACTTAACCACACCTCTGACCACTTGGAGGAGTCTCATTCACAACCTCCATAAGTCCAATCCAGGACTTGGGACTTGCTAGCCCCGAGAATGGCATCCATGCCACTCAACATTTGCACTTGGTCCACGTGCTCCACGTGTCCGATCCCATGACCGACACTCAAAGGTACCACCGACATAGCAGCCCGTTACGCTAAGGCCATGCCCAATCACCTTTGCCACACTGGTAGTCCAATACCACCTGCATCACCGTCTTGGCTCTCCAAGACTAGGCAAACCATCCGTGAGTGGGCATCTCAGATCCACTCCTTAGCATCCTTAGGATGCCCACCGACAAGGGGAATAGCCCTCCCCAATATCCCTCTGTCAGTCCCCACTAAGTCCCTTTCTGCCCCTGGCCGTGTTTGCCAACACTGCCACTGGATCGAGACCCACAGGCCCGACCACTAAGTCCCACGGTCCTCTGGGACTTCCTCACCACACAACTGTGTCCTTGGTCACTACCCCAGAGGACTGCTCCTCTTCCTTTCCACAGTCTGGGCCTTTGGGACAACATTTCGGAACACCGTGGCCTTACGCGAGCCACCTGGGTACTCTCCTCGCCTTTCGCCTTTAGGTGCTCTAGCCATGGGCTTAGAGCGGGTTCCGTTGAGCCACACTAGGTATCCAAGTAGGTAGTGCCACCCACACTTGGACTGGGAGCATCGGCCAGTCGATCTCCCGGGGGAACTAGAGCCGGCTCTTGAACACTTCACCAAGCTACCCCGCTTGTCGGTCCGTGTTCACTCTAGTCTTGGACTTCCCAGTGGGCAGCTCATCACCCAACACTGGGTCCGGCCTTCCTGGGCCAAACTGGCCTTTCCTGGCCAAACTGGCTCCACTGCAGTCCTCCCCCTACTATACTTTTGGGGCTCACTAAACCCCCCAGGGTCTGGGAGACGAACGCTTTGGGCTTTCACCCTCTCAGGCTCCGGACTCGGACTCGGACTCGGACTCGGACTCGGACTCGGACTCGGATTCAGACTCGGACTCGGGCTCGGGCTCGGTCTCGGCCTCGGCCTCGGTCTCGGTCTCGGTCCCGATCTCGGTCTCGGTCTCGGTCTTGGTCCCGGTCTCGGTCTCGGTCTCGACTTCGGACTCCATCTCGGACTCCATCTCGGACTCCATCTCGGACTCCATCTCGGACTCCATCTCGGGTCCATCTCGGGTCCATCTCGGACTCCATCTCGGACTCCATCTCGGGTTCATCTTGGACTCCATCTCGGACTCCATTTCGGGTCCATCTCGGGTCCACCTCGGACTCCATCTCGGACTCCATCTCGGGTCCATCTCGGGTCCATCTCGGACTCCATCTCGGACTCCATTTCGGGTCCATCTCGGGTCCACCTCGGACTCCATCTCGGACTCCATCTCGGGTCCATCTCGGGTCCACCTCGGACTCCATCTCGGACTCCATCTCGGGTCCATCTCGGGTCCATCTCGGACTCCATCTCGGACTCCATTTCGGGTCCATCTCGGGTCCACCTCGGACTCCATCTCGGACTCCATCTCGGACTCTCCCACGTGTCATGTGTTGGTCCTTTTGGGTCCCTTTTTGGAGCCTCGCCTTTTGCTCGCTTCGTGCTCGTTCCTCGAGCACTTCGTTGGGAGTTCCACTCCCGCTCTTGACTTTTCAAGTCGGAGCTTTTGGTCCAAACGTGTTACGCTCGTTTGGCTCTCGCTTCGGCCACTACCACGTGGCGCCCTTCCGGCTCCACTTTGGGGCCTAGGGATTTTGTGTCTCACAACTCCACCACCCATAGACGAAGTTCGATGTCCTCATCGAACGGTAAACCATTTTATAAAGTAACACCCGCATGCGTTACCATTTCCATCCTTGGCACCTAGCCAATATTCGTCAATGGTTTGACATTGAAGGCTCACCATGCCTTCTCCATACTCATCGATGGTTTGACACCAAAGGCTCACCATGCCTTGCCCATCCTCTAAGGAGGGTAGTCTCTCCAACTTAGAGACTGATTAGACCACATGCAGTGGTTCTCTCTTTTTATTGATTTAGTTCTTGCTAAACCTCTTAGAGACCCTTCTCTAAGTCAATCCCACTACTCCTTCTCGAGTAGTCTCAATTTCCCTCTATTGAACGTTTGCACCTTGGAACTTTTACTCTTTTGACTTTTGGAAGTCAATTTCCTAGGTGTCTCCAACACCTTGGATTGCACAGATTGTGCAACTCCACTTCCCCATCTTAGGAAGTTCTTTACTTGAGGGCACCATCATCCTCTCTTCTATTTCGTGCCACCTTGGGCACTAAGTTCCATTTATCATACTTTGTGCTAGGGGTGTCCATGGCCCTATCATTTGGCTACCTTACCGCTCCCTCCCTTGGAGCTTCCACTTTCGCCAAATCGGAGCAATTCGGAATCCATCCTTGGAAACACACTTCCTTTCCCGCAATTTGTTAGCGTCCAACACATTAGTGTTCCTCGCCTAACTTTGCCACTTGGATTCCTTCCAAGGGATTCCACGGCCCTATCTTGGCCACTCGTCTTTTGCTCCTATCCGTTGATTGTTGCACCAAGCAACACCAAATCTTTACCTCCCTCCTTGAAGTATTCTTTTTATTCCATAGCAAAGGCTCTGCTTTGCCAATACTAGGGTGTTCACCCCTAGTAAGTCTCTTTAGCATCTTCTGCTGTGGGCTTTATCCACAGCCCAACTTTGTGACCCTCCCATGGGTCTCTTTAGAGGCTACTTTCCTTGGACACACTATGCCATCGCAATGACATAGCTCATTTCCCTAAGGTGCTTTACCCACTTGGTCACCTTGACCAAGCCACACCATCATCAATAGTTCAAATCAACACTTTGAACTAGGAACATTATTCCTTAGCCCAAACAAGGACTGCGTCCTTATTTAGCCACAAGATCACCTAGTGATCTCACCTCGGCACCTTAACAGGTTTGCCAATAGGTACTAGGTCTTCCAGACCTTTAACTTGTTAACTACGACCCCGGGGGCATCCCCCACACTTGGCGGTGCGCCCAAGCTAGCCCTTCCAGCTAAGGGTCCATAGCAACTGAGACTGGGTGTCCCCATCTCATTCACCACGTCCTTGGTGCCACTGGCACCAAAGTGTTCAAGTTAGATATGCTGAGCCACACTAAGCAATCTAACCGTGCATCACGACTCCGAGGCATCCCTCGCTTGGCGGTGTGCCCAAACCAGTCTCCCCACTGAGAGTCCATGACCACCGAAATATGAGTGTCCCCATATTCCAAACCATCACCACGCCCTAGTGATTTGGGACTCGAACCCAAGCACTAGAGGGTCGGGACTCGAACCCAACCTCCGTATATGCATCTACGGACGGCATCACACAAGATGCCTGGCGTGACTCCCCACGCCGGTGCACCAACTTATTTTTAAAGCGCGCTACAGATCACAGCTTAGGAACCTAGTTCCTCCACATTGCCAAGTCCTCTCACTTGACAAGTTTGTGATCATGCATGGACTCCTCCATGCTTGGCCCCATGGCCCACCCTTTTCGAAGTTATCACCTTCAACTAGGGTATTTGTTCCCCCGACTTGCCAGTCTTGCTTGGCAAGTCCTCCGACCACTGTAACATGGTTCATGCATAAGCGTGAAAGTCCTTGACCATCGACTTTCGTTCAAAGCCCTCTCTTTGAACACTCGGGAACTACTTCCCTAACCTTGATAGCATTGCCTCATGGCAAGCTTCAAGACCACGCTTCTGCTGCGCCACTCTGATTTTGCGCGTTCCATGAACCATTTACACTTGGCCTTTCTAGGTACTAAGCTACCTAGAATCGTCTTTGGGAACCTTGAAGGAACTCTGTCCCTCAGCTTGCTAAGGCCTCCCTTTTTGCAAGCCTTCCAAATGCCACATAGTCTAACATGGACAATTCCATAACTTAGACTCTCCATGGCATCACGGTTGCTAGCGGCAACACCCTCGAGCCCCCACTTGATTCTCCACTCCCAGCTGGCATAACCAACCTTGGTTATGCCCTTCGATTTCTATGGTTCAGTTCCATCCCAATACTACTTGCCTTTTGGCCCCATATGTTTCCTTTGGTTATTCTCCTCCAGACCAGGAGGATAGCTTTGCACTTTCTATCATGCCTTAGCAAGTATTCCTAGGGATGAACCTACCCAATAGCCCAGGGAGTGGTTCCTCAATCCGGGTATGCTCACCTTATAATCCCACACACTGGGATTACATTGTTGCTTATGGGCCTTTACATGCCCATCACTAGCCTTGCCAAAATTCCATTTTTGGCTTTGTCCAACTCGGGTAGGCAGTCCTCTCCTGTCTCCGCAACCTTGGACATTTGGATAGCACCTTCTATCCATCATTCGCTAGGGACGTAGTCCCTTGGGCTTTATCCATTGCCCTCGCGACATCAAACACCACCTTCTGGTGTTCTAGAGTGTTCGGGTGTCCCAATGATGGTTTTCTTGACAATGAGTATTTCCTTTTATGACATTGACTTACTATATCGCAACATAAGCAACTTATCCCCCGTAAGGGTATATCCGACTTCCCTATGCTAGAAGTCTTGGGTAGCTACCTTCTACCCGTTTAACCAGTTATTTTGCACCTCTTGCTTAGTTGCCTCATAGTTGTCAAGTCCTACAACTCATTGCTTGGTGCTTTCACACCTCCATCATTATCTGGGTCACCACACTCCAACTGCATGCTCTGCAGCTTAGGCTATGCCATTCCCATTCCCACTGGGATTCCTTTGGCAAGGGGTTCTCATGAACCCACCAACATAGCCTCAAGGTATCACACCTTGGCACATTTGGTGTCTCCACACCATCGGCTCCACGAGCCTACCTCTATGACATTTCCCTTCGTGTCTAAGTCTTTGCCAAGACCAACACCGCTCTTTCTCATGCCAACCATCTGTTAGCACTGCCCCATAGAGGTCACACACAACTTTATGTCAAAGTTGTTTTCTTCTGGGAACACCTTTCCCATAACTTTAGCATGGCACATTTTGCCATCGATGAGATACTCTCTGTTCTCATCCTTGGATCCTATGATCCCCCCCCCATCCTTTGTGGGGTACAACGCACCTCAGTCCAAATGCTTCATTCAGTCCTTTTTAGGACTCTACTTGAGTCGTCTAGCAGTTTTGGACTTGGTTAATCCACCGACCCGTAAGGTCGTACTTGTGAGGCACTAGCTCACTGGAATACACATCTTGCATTCCGGTCCTACTCAAAAGGACTATTTTCACAAGTGTTACTCCGACACTTGATTTTGTTCTCTGGGGGCAACCTTTGCCCCTTAGGACTACTTGTCCATGTGATGAGAATACCAACTCATCCACTTGATACACCCCCAACTCCTTGGGTTGTTCCAGCATTTATTAGAGGTAGCCCCGGCCACTGTTTCAAGGACTTGAGTCCTCTTCCGTATTTGACCTTCCACGGTCATTACCTTTGGTCTCACATTCATGAGCACCAACCTCAACTATATGAGGATAATCTTGTGACTCCTTTATTGTTTTGGAGTCTCTATCTTTCCCGTGATCCCAACTTTAGTTGTTTACCACAACAACCTAAGCCAATTTGCTGAGACAAATGCTCATCCGGATCACATCCTCAACTCAATGAGGAAAACCTTGCACTGTTCCCAAGATCCCAAAGTCGTTCCATTATTGGCCCTTTTCTATCCACCACCTCGTCTACAAGTTCACACATGAACTATAATGGAGAGCCATGTCTTCCCGACTTGCTACTCCTCAAGGATAGGCCCACTCCTCGGACCTTCCGATGCCAACACTAGTGGTGATATACTTGAGCACCAATAAAAGTCGGACTAAGGAACAGCTCCGATACCAAGTTGTAAGCGACTAAATTTTCCATTCTACTTTAGTCACTTAACCACACCTCTGACCACTTGGAGGAGTCTCATTCACAACCTCCATAAGTCCAATCCAGGACTTGGGACTTGCTAGCCCCGAGAATGGCATCCATGCCACTCAACATTTGCACTTGGTCCACGTGCTCCACGTGTCCGATCCCATGACCGACACTCAAAGGTACCACCGACATAGCAGCCCGTTACGCTAAGGCCATGCCCAATCACCTTTGCCACACTGGTAGTCCAATACCACCTGCATCACCGTCTTGGCTCTCCAAGACTAGGCAAACCATCCGTGAGTGGGCATCTCAGATCCACTCCTTAGCATCCTTAGGATGCCCACCGACAAGGGGAATAGCCCTCCCCAATATCCCTCTGTCAGTCCCCACTAAGTCCCTTTCTGCCCCTGGCCGTGTTTGCCAACACTGCCACTGGATCGAGACCCACAGGCCCGACCACTAAGTCCCACGGTCCTCTGGGACTTCCTCACCACACAACTGTGTCCTTGGTCACTACCCCAGAGGACTGCTCCTCTTCCTTTCCACAGTCTGGGCCTTTGGGACAACATTTCGGAACACCGTGGCCTTACGCGAGCCACCTGGGTACTCTCCTCGCCTTTCGCCTTTAGGTGCTCTAGCCATGGGCTTAGAGCGGGTTCCGTTGAGCCACACTAGGTATCCAAGTAGGTAGTGCCACCCACACTTGGACTGGGAGCATCGGCCAGTCGATCTCCCGGGGGAACTAGAGCCGGCTCTTGAACACTTCACCAAGCTACCCCGCTTGTCGGTCCGTGTTCACTCTAGTCTTGGACTTCCCAGTGGGCAGCTCATCACCCAACACTGGGTCCGGCCTTCCTGGGCCAAACTGGCCTTTCCTGGCCAAACTGGCTCCACTGCAGTCCTCCCCCTACTATACTTTTGGGGCTCACTAAACCCCCCAGGGTCTGGGAGACGAACGCTTTGGGCTTTCACCCTCTCAGGCTCCGGACTCGGACTCGGACTCGGACTCGGACTCGGACTCGGACTCGGATTCAGACTCGGACTCGGGCTCGGGCTCGGTCTCGGCCTCGGCCTCGGTCTCGGTCTCGGTCCCGATCTCGGTCTCGGTCTCGGTCTCGGTCCCGGTCTCGGTCTCGGTCTCGACTTCGGACTCCATCTCGGACTCCATCTCGGACTCCATCTCGGACTCCATCTCGGACTCCATCTCGGACTCCATCTCGGGTCCATCTCGGGTCCATCTCGGACTCCATCTCGGACTCCATCTCGGGTTCATCTCGGACTCCATCTCGGACTCCATTTCGGGTCCATCTCGGGTCCACCTCGGACTCCATCTCGGACTCCATCTCGGGTCCATCTCGGGTCCATCTCGGACTCCATCTCGGACTCCATTTCGGGTCCATCTCGGGTCCACCTCGGACTCCATCTCGGACTCCATCTCGGGTCCATCTCGGGTCCACCTCGGACTCCATCTCGGACTCCATCTCGGGTCCATCTCGGGTCCATCTCGGACTCCATCTCGGACTCCATTTCGGGTCCATCTCGGGTCCACCTCGGACTCCATCTCGGACTCCATCTCGGACTCTCCCACGTGTCATGTGTTGGTCCTTTTGGGTCCCTTTTTGGAGCCTCGCCTTTTGCTCGCTTCGTGCTCGTTCCTCGAGCACTTCGTTGGGAGTTCCACTCCCGCTCTTGACTTTTCAAGTCGGAGCTTTTGGTCCAAACGTGTTACGCTCGTTTGGCTCTCGCTTCGGCCACTACCACGTGGCGCCCTTCCGGCTCCACTTTGGGGCCTAGGGATTTTGTGTCTCACACCGAACATGTCGGGCACCCGATATGTCGGGCCCCCGGACATATCCGGCCCCGGACATGTCGGGCACCCGATATGTCCGGCCCCGGACATGTCCGGGCCCCGATATGTCCGGCCCCGGAAATGTCGGGCACCCGATATATCCGGCCCCAGACATATCGGGCCCCGGACATGTCGGGCACCCGATATGTCGGGCCCCGTACATGTCGGGCACCCGATATGCCGGGCCCCAGATGTGTCTGGCCCTGGATATATCCGAGTTTTATTTTGACACGTGGCATGGCCTTTGGTTTGATCTCATAGAGTTTTATGGTTTTCAATGTGTGCCACATTGACACATGGCATGCACTTTGGTTTGTGCTCAGAGTTTTATGGTTTTCAATGTGTGCCACATTGACACGTGGCATGTGCTTTGGTGAGTTTTATGGTTTTCAATGTGTGTCACATTGACACGTGGCATGCCCTTTGGCTTGTTCTCATAGTTAGAGTTTAGCATCCTTGTATGCCATGTGAAATACATATGTTTGGACTTGCTTGCCATGCCACGTGGTGACAGTCACAACACATTCTTTGTGACTTATATCCTAGTTAATAACTAACTAATGACACAATTTGGCAAACACACCTTACATTGACAATTGTAAGTAGTATTTAAGGACCATACACTTATATGCTATGGAAAAATACTCAAAGTTTATATATTAAAACAGTGATCTTACAAAAATAAATGACTTGTAAGGAATAAAACAAAAAGAGGGGGTCACTTGGACTTCCCGGGTGGTCACCCAGCCCAGTACTATTCAAGCCCAGGGACGCTTAACTTTGGAGGTCTGATGGGATCCAGTGCCATAGTCACGGTTTGAACCCACTCTAAAATATTTCACACTCCCCCTACTCTTATAGTGTGGGGCAGCTTGATCCAAAGCTGCAGCGTACCTCCACAATCCCGTGTTCTTTTTGGGCGCCAAAAAGCACGCCCGCGGGACATGTGGTACCTCCCCAACAATTCACGAAGACCGCGTTTTGGGGCCCAAAACGCGCGCTGCAAAATGTGGGGTACCTCCCCGACTTTTCGTGAAAAATCGCGTGTTTTGGGCCCCAAAAAAAGCCCGCGGAACACGTGGTACCCTTGCATATTCTCGCGAAAAATCGCGCGTTGTGGGCCCCAAAACGCGCCCCGCGAAATGTGGGGTACCTCCCCGACTTTTCGTGAAAAATCACGCGTTGCGGGCCCCAAAAAAAGCCCGCGGAACTTTCTTTCCCTCTCTTACT
>NW_003314476.1:43889-45678 GCF_000143415.4 Selaginella moellendorffii | reverse complement strand
GGATGGCTGTTTATTGCCAGTCACAGACACCTCACAGATGCACAGTAAGTTTTTCTAGCACACACTTGCTCTCTAATGCACTAAGCATGTAGACTTGTCTCCTATCTATAGTTTATCGAGAATCCCATTGGGGCTGTGTGCCTGGAAGGAGCTCCCATCACTCACTGAACAAGCCACACTGTCCGATGCTCCCTGGTGCTACACCAAACAAGCCGTGCCAATGTTGTCCCATGACGCCGTGAACACGGAATCCCACCCGTTTCCAATCACAGCCATGTTACGAATTATCTCCTAAGAGAGCTGAAAGGACCACAACTGCAGTGAGCCTCCAGCTCCCGGGCTGCTGACAGCAGCAACAACAGCAGCAGGTTCACCTAGCCGAGAACTGTGAGTCTGGCACCCAATGAGTAGAAGCGATGTGTTTGGACACACCTCCACAACTTGGTGTGTGTAGCTCACAGCTTGGGAGACGTAGTCGAGGTCTGGTTGGAATAGGTGGAGAGGCAAGAGCTCAGACTTGTAAGCAACGTCCTTGGTAGCTCTCCAAACAGGATCCAATTGACACACATGTTTGCCTGGGTGGAGGTGCCCTGGAACACAACCATAAGGTGTTTGTTAGCAGAGGTGGTGTCTTCCTTATACACTGGGCCCCAAGATTTGGAGTCCGAGGAGGGCTCAAGTGTTGGAAGTTTGGGGATGGCTTCCAGCTGGGGATGGAGGCAGGCATCCATAGGTTTTGGTGGAGATTGTGGTGAGCGGGGAGATGAAGAGTGCCAGACACTTGGGATCATGCTGTGAGAGCTTGGAGACTTCGTCCCACACTTCCAGAGCTTCTTTGCTTGGTGGGTTTTGTTTGGCTGAGCGGTGGTGGTGATGGCGGGCTAGAAAAACACTGGCAGTAACAATGTGATATGCAGGGCAAAGGCTGTCTCAAGATAGTCCTCTAACGGATAAAATTGGGCAAGGTTCAATCTCAAGGAGATGCAACACACGGAGAAGTTTGACGCACAAGACAATTGAGAGACCCTGGCTGGATACTTCATCACCGGCTTGCAATTGCTCTTGGATGACACATCCAACAATCTCTTTGGAAATTCTTTGAGTGTGTCACAAGGAAGCAAATGAAGTTTTTAAAGTGAAGCGAATGTTTGATATCGTCCAGTAAATGTAATGTACATCTTTTGTATGACTTTATAAATGTTTGGTCAGTAAACTGAAGCGATATTTATCCCAGAAAAACAGTTACAGTTTAATATTTAAAAAGTTTACAGTTTAGCATTTGTGTCTAGGTATTTGCTAGAAGACAAATCAAATGTGGAGCCAAAGACTCTGTAAGTTTCTTACCAAAGAACAAATGAAAGAAAATATAAAACAAGGCAATGAAAATAATAATGACAGTTGCTGATCTATGCCAATCAGTCACTTCTACTGATAGCATGGTACCTATTGAGAAGATATCACAATCAATTTTGACTAACTATCGACTTAGAGTTTAATGTAGGTTCTATTACAAACAATGGCAGAAATTAGCAAAGCAACCAGAACAGCAGAAATCTGGAAAGAAGCTTTGGCAAATATTCAAAGGAGAAAAACAGAGCGTTTGTTGTGAGATAGTTTGTTGTGCATGTAAAGCGGTATATTACTTTCCGTTTAATACAAATTCTCGAATTCTAATTTTAAATAATTTAATATTTATATTCTAATTTATTATATTATATTCTAATTTAGAATTTAATACACTATAAAACAGGTTCTTTTCAAATGGCAACAGCCCGACTACTAGATGTAC